>NC_052572.1:76424689-76706274 GCF_016699485.2 Gallus gallus
GCCATTGCCTTGTGCTTACCGAGAATTGCCATGCAGCTGCTCGCTCTAGCAGAGGGCTCGGCCGCTCCTGAAGTTCATCTTGCACAGGGATCTCACGCTGTGAATGTACCGGACGGTGAGCTCCCCGGGAATCTGCTCCGCTCAGTCATGGCTGGAGAGAAGGACACAAAAAAGAGGGCTTGGAGAAAGAGGAAAACGAACTCCAAGCGAGATACAACATACAGTCCAGAACACTCTTACCGCAGCTTCTGGATCTTGGACGCCACGCCGGACAGGCGGTAGACCCCTGCACCACGCCGTGCTTGCTCGATGAACTCGCGCAGCTCTGGCAGGACCTGGGAACTACAGAACAAGGGCCAGCGCTTAGCTGAGCTCCTGATTCAAGTCCTGCTTCAAGCCGCTGCCCCTGTCAAATCCATCCAATAAGCCCGTATCCTGGCTACTGCTTGGCCTCCTCCTCAAGGAGAAGAAGGCTGTCGCAGACGTCCAGGCAGGCAGGAGCCGGGGACAAAAGTGCACACGGACGTGTTCTTGGCTTTCAAGAAATGCAGGACCTGCCAAGCATTCCTGCAGAAAGTAAATGTCTGGGGAAGCCAGAGACACTTGCAAGTCCCATCACAGCTCCACCGGAATGGAGGCGTGAAACCTCATGTCCAGAAGCGCTAGGAACTGACGCACTACACTCTCTTGGGCCAAAAAGGCTTCCTTTGTTCTCAGGCTAGCGTGGGATTGGCTTGCTACTTCGCTTTAAGCAAATACAAGTGTGCCGGTCCTCCTATGAGCATTAGCCTCAAGCTTCCCTTGCAGCCATCAACTCCCACCTTCTACGCTTCTCCACCGGTATCAACCAGCCCCTTGCCTAGACATGATCTCCCTTTCTTTCATCTTGTCATGCCCAACAGAGGGAGGAAGCTCTCAGGAACGGGCTGTTCCTTACCATCACGGCCGAGAAGTGGAGAAGATGCTCTCCCAGGTCACAGCCAAACACCCCTTCCTTCTCCTTCTCCTTCTCCAGCTCCATCTCCCGCTGCTTCGGTTCCTTTGGGCGGGCCTTCACGAAGGAACGAAGGAAGCTGAGGAGCTTGCCACGCTTCTTTGGCACTGCACAACAAAAGGAAGAAACCAGTTCATTTCAGGTTGGGCTCAGTGCGACCAGGCTGAGCGGAAACACATGCTACAGAGCGCGTCAAAGCGGCAAGAACATTGCCAACACGGCATTCTACAAGGATTCAAGCATTTGTCCAAGCCCTCATTCTCACTGCCTACAAAACAGCAGCCCTACGCCCCGTGGGATGCAGAAGGATCATCAACACAGAGGAGAACGTGGGATGGATCAAAGGAGGTATTCAACACAGAACACACCCAGAAAAAGACTCCATGTGACTTCCCCGCACCATCACATGTAACATCCGTACCTGGCTGTTGGTGCTGAATTGATGAGGGCCTCAGGAAGTTTTCCGTTAATGAGCTCCACGCACTCACCGGGGAAAAACCCACCTGGAACAAGAACAAAAAGAGGGATGGAATACTGAATGCAGCATTTCTCAGGCCTCAACTGTTAAACCAAGACAGATTGGCCTGCAAAAAAGTAACCCTCATTCAACATTTGCAGCCAGAAGACCTACAAAAGCAATGACGGAAGCATAAGATGGCTGTTCTCCATGCTTGTACAAAGGACAGAGATGGTCAACTTCCTGACTGCCTATTGAGCACGAGAGGCCTCTTGCTTCTAAGTCACATGAGGAGACAGTTTCCTACCCAAGCCCAGAGCCAAAGGGAAAAGGCCTCTGACAGCGACACAGGGAAAACTGTTGACGTCCAGAAGCCACCCTGTGCAGGCCGAGCAGCTCGAAGCTGACATTCCTGACTTGACTGCAAGTTGCGCCCACGAGTCTGAAGCTCGTGCCTACCTGAAAGCCATGCTTGCCTCTCCACCAGGGGCTCTGCTCCTTTGCTGGCATAGCAAGAACGCACACCAGGTCTCCCCACCTGCAAGACATTGCAACATCAATCCCAGCTTCAGCACAGCTGGGAGGAAAGCACAGCTGAGATTGACGCCATTCTTCTGCACTGCCAAATAGCGCACAGCTTGAGAGCAATGGCACCGGGGGGCAGCTCTTCAGGCATTCCTGTGGGAAAGCTGGGCTTGGAGGTACAAGAGCCACTGCCTTACGCACCAGACAGAATACAGTGCAGCATGCCAAATCAAAACGTCTTTTAGACATGGCTGAACTCCTCCCTGCATCCAACCCTAGTGCAAGTCCTGTCTGGACCTGCATCTTCTGGGCTTCGCCTCACAAGGCATTCTGAAGGTGTCTGAGAATATTCCTGATGCATTCACCCGGTATACTCCTTCTGTCCGTGACAACAAGGAACGCCTTCTTTAATCTGCTTACCTCCAAGGAGAGCTCATCCGCTGCCTGGGCAACGTATCTCTTAATAACATGGCCAGCAGCAATAGCTGGAATATTAAGAGATGGCTCCTCCTGACCAGCAAGGGCTTCCCCTGGTTCTCAGGCTGAAACAGAGAGCACAGGCCATGGTGAGGAGCTGAGGACAAACAAGGAGGATTTCAGGGTGCCATCTCGATGCCACTAGCAAGGAAATGAAGCTTTTAAGGCAGCTCTTCAGGGACACCGAGAGAGCCGGAAGGATGCTCTCTCTCTTGAAAAGCAGGAGAGCACACCGGTGGCTCATTCCTGCTGGCTAAAGGCAGGGAACAGAGACCAAGCACAGCTTCACACTGTACCTCCGTCAACGCCCGGTCAGGCCCACGGCTGATCTCGCTGCTCGCGATGCCCATACACAGCAGGCGCGACAAGCTGCAACAGAAAAGAATCACATTTCCTGTGCTCACACAGCACTGGATTGAGAGTCTCTTCAGAACTACTCTAAGTTGCCCACTGGCGGGAGGCAAGCTGTCCTAGAAACAACCACTCTGTGCAGTCTACTCAAACGGGACAGCCGTTGCAATACGCAGCACTGGACCAAGTCGCTGGTCCCTCTGCTAGCAGAATGGGGACTCTGGCACAAAAGCAGCAGATGCATTTGCCCGCAGCACGCCTGAGAGCACAGTAGCAGGCCAGGGAGAGGTGTCACTGCTGGGGCTGGAGCTGCTCCCCAGCCCCCAGGCTCCCAGCAGCAGCCTCACCACCAGCGCCGGCCACAGCCTTGCCCACGCATTTCCTCTGCCTGCATGCCCGCTGTGCTCCCTACAGCTGTCGGCCACACTCACACAGCCAAAGCATGCACGCTTGTGCCCCTGGCTCATGTTGTGCAGCTCTGCACAAACTGGGCTAGGGCTCTTGGCCTAAGGGATTGCCTTCCTTCACACTAGCTGCTCCAGCACTACAGGCAGCATCCTGCTGAGGGTTGAACTGGAGCGGAAGTGGAAAAATCCCACACGTGACCAGAGCTGCATTTCAGCTGGACGAGGCTGTGTTACTACACACGGTGCGACTAAACGCGGGCTGCTGAACCATGTGGGGGGACAAAACATGGCACGTACCTGGCAAGAGATCAGAACAAGGGAGAAGAAGATCCTCGAACCCGCAGGCGTTCCTTGTAACTTTGCTCTGATCTTCCGCGAGCAAAAGCTGCACCAAGGGAGCAGGCGGAGGGTGGGAGGGGAGGGAGAAAGAGCAGGTCAGTGAGCTTGCACAATTGAGCAAACGGAACAACCAGGGAAGAACCCTGGCAGAAATGCCACCTCGATGGATGGCTTTGGACTGGATTGGCCTGGGGGAAAATGGCCTATGACTGTCCAGACAAGCAATATGATCCTAGGAGCTCTGCCATCCAGCACTTCTCAAGCCCTCGCTTGCCAACCCGTCTATCCCACCCCGTCTCAGCTTACCTACAAGACGCTGCACAAGACGGGATGAAGACGACGGACTCAGTAGATGCACAGTGCAACAAGCCACGTACTCACTGCCGAGCTCAAGCGCTCCAATGAAGGGAAGCAGCACGCGCTGCTCCTCCCTCATTCCTAGCCGCTTATGACATCACTAAGGGCCACCCGTCTGCTCCACCATGGACGGACAAGGTGGGGAGGCAAGACCACGTCACAAGACACAGGATTCCAACAGGGCACCCCAGCGTTTCGAGAAATCAGTGCGTGGTTGGAATCTCAGCCAAATCCTGGAGAAGCTGGCATGGCCTTGTCGGGACCAAAGTGCAGGACACGGCGCTTGGTCCTCTTGAGCCTCTTGCTGGGCCTATGGCAAATCCACACTAGGGTCCTTCTTTGCACCCAGGGCGGCCTTAGAGCAGCCATCTCTTGCACCTGGATGGAAATAAAGGAACAGAAACACAGCACTATACTACCAGACTGCTTTGCCAATTTCTTTCCCGAGCGCATTTTTGCCCTTTGGCTTCCATGACGACCTCATTTCCTCTCCTTTTCTTTGGGGGGAAGCTGCCCCCCGTGCCTGAGCTTCACAAGTCAGCATGAAACATGACACTAAGACAACGCTTGCCCTGGGTGCAGGGTGGCTGTGCTTTGCCAGGTATACTAGCGGGCTAGGGAAGCGCCACGTGGCAGCCCAGGCCAAGTCTGCATTCAGTCACTGTGGCCACAGCTGCTGCCTCCACTGCCAGAACGTATCCGAGGATACAGATGGACGCAGACAACTCCTGCTCCTTCTGCAAAGCCCTCCTCTGCACAGCCCGTTAGCTGCTTCTCACTGCTGTGCCAACCGGGCTCCCCTTTGCAGCAGCCCTGGGATAAACACGCCTGTACTCTTCCGTGCAGCAGCGAGCTCCAGGGATGAAGCAGCACAGAGGAAACCAACAGAATCTACTGCTGCTGAATCCACCAGCACCTTCTGCCCACCAAGAGTAATACCTCGGGACAGAACACAAGGGGGGAAAGCGCTTCCGCTCGCACACGGACAAAGGGAATCAAAACTGCTTCGTCAAGAAGAGCTCGTTGGGTAAACCCAGCCTCAGAGACACAAATGCATCTGGTTCCAGTAAATATTTCGACACCTTGTTGATGAAACGCTGTTCTGTTGCTTGGAGAGCACGAAGCATGCTGTGTTGACACGCACAGCAGCGCGATGCCCAAGCTGAGCACGCAAACCTCCCCAGCACCCGTGGCCAATGCTGCCAGGGAAATGCAGAACCTGCAGCCCCACATGTCTCACTGCACGGACACTGGGGGACTGCTTTAGTCTCAGGTGGGAAGGATTTTTCTTCAGTCTCTCTTATGATGCTACAACAGTGAGAACACTCTGATGTTTATAATTTCTGAGAAGCAGACCTGTACAGAGCCAAGGCCGTTCTCAGCAAAGCTCTCAAGAAGGAGCTGGGAGGAAACCAAATGAGGACAGCTGATGTCAACGGGTCAAAGGGATATTCCATACCATATGACATCAAGTGGAAGGGGTTTTGGATGGGGTGGTAGTTCATATCAGTCTCTTCTTCTGCTTGGCCATTGCTTGGGAGGTGCTGAGCCACTGCTTCTACATCACTCGTTAGATACACTCAAGATAGATAGATAGATAGATAGATAGATAGATAGATAGATAGATAGATAGATAGATAGATAGACAGACAGACAGACAGGCAGATAGATAGATACATAGGTAGATATTCATTACTTCTGTCCTTTTCTCTACCTTTGGAAAGAGATTTCTCTCAACACATGAGTTCTACCTTCTTTTTCTTCCCCCACAGTTCTCTCCCCCATCCCACTGGGAAGGGGGGGAGTAAGCAGAGGACGCTGTGGTGCTGAGCACCCACCGGCTTAAACCACAGGATGGCCGAGGGGCAATGGCAGCAGATGTGAAGTGCACTGTGGTCACTTGGAAATGAATGTGGTCTTGACGTACACAAGCACACTGTTTCACTTTCCAGAAAACAACCTGTGGTGTCAATGAAACATGGCCCTCACTAGGAACATTTGCAAGGATGCCTTCAATGACCGAGGGCATCGCACGCCATGAACGTCACCCTGCTGACACAATGGCATTGCAAACACAGCAGCAACCCCTGGCACCGATACCTCCGGGTACAACAAGCACAGGGCACTGGGCTGCTTTGGATGCAGTTTCAGCACAGAACCTGAGGTCTTCATGGAAAGCGCCTTGCAGAGCAACATCATGTCCTGCACCAGGCAGAGCGCTGCGCATCTCTCGTCTTTTCCAAACTTTGGGGCTTTGAAGCTGCACGCTACTTCTTGGTACTTTGTCCCCCAGAACTCCAGAGCACTTTCAGCTGCTCCCTGGCAATTCATGGCTTGCACAGTGCCAAACACAACAAAGAGAAAAGGAAAGAAAGAAGCAAAGGCCATGGCTATGCACAGAAGCATCCGGGAAGGGTTCAGCTCCAGAATGAAACCTGCACAAGTCAACTCAACAGATTCCAAGGAATTCATTGACATCTGACACAATTTGCAACGCCAGAAGCAACTGCCGTGCCAACAGCACCGTATTCGAAAACTGGGCACGTCCAAATCAGCCCCCTTGCCCTGCTCTACCCCGCTCCGCCCAACGCAGAAATCAAACACACAAACTCTCTTGCTTTTGCTCACGGCAGCCATCAAGCCCATACTTTAGTGACACAGAGAACTCCATCTGCAGCTACTCCGTGTCTCGCTAACCACAAGCTCGGCTGGGAGCTGTCGCACAGCCTGACACCACAAGCAGAAAAGAAGGGCACATAAGCAGATGCTCTTATCCACACGTGCAAATCTGGGGGCGAGCAGCAAAAGGCTCACTAGGCCACGGGCAAAGCAGGGAGTAGATGATAGGCAGGAAACAGGAAGGAGTTGAAGACCAGCTCTCCTACACCAAAGACAGGGAGAGCTGAGTCAGCACCACGGGGGGACTTACAACACAGCTTGAGAGCTTACAGAGACCTGAGGTTGCCAAAGGAGGCCGCCAGGGTAACTCTCACCAGTCTTTTGCAGGGCTCTCACGGATGCTTGCGATGCTGACTTCAACTGCCCTGTGTCATTGGTAGAAAGTGCAGGTGAGAAATGCTCAATTGGTCTGGGTAATGCTTCTATGCTTCCACGGTTAGGACTGAAACAAATGGAAAAAAAAAACCATGCAACCCTATGAAATTTGCCTCTCTACTGCTGCTGTCAGCGTGACATCTAAGATGAGCAGTAAGCGTCCCTGCACCCAACTGAAGATTCATCCAAGTCTGTGTTCCACACAGCTCCATCCCAGTGCCAAAAAGAAACACAGACAGTGATGTTTAGAAGATTCTTTGTGCAGATACAAGTGCAGGGTGCATGTGCATTCTCTACAGCAAGAAATAGCAATTTCTCAAGCAGTACGACGGTACTGCTGGCCTGCTGGGCATTGTTAGCAGCAGTTCCCAGAACATCTTACACCACCAAATGCAGCACGCTCCTTTTTTTCCACAGGCCCCTCGTTCCTCTCATCAGCCTCAGATTCACTCCACTTCAAATACACCCATCAGAACAGCCCTTCCGTTCTGCTGAGGTAGGAACCCACTGCTGGGATGTCCCCCCACTCCCGTTTCCCCGCTATGTCCCAGCACCGGGGGGGAAAGGAAGAGACACTGCCATCACCTACCCAGACTTCTTGCAGGGCCTTCCAGACGCTCTCACATCACAGGGACAAGCGGCACAGCTCTCGTGGCACAAAGCTCAGGGAAGGCTGCAAAAATCAAGGTTGCCGCCAAGGTGCTGCTTTCAAACAACGTGACTTAGCAAAGCACTCACCCAAGAGATGCCTTTCCTACAATCTTAGCATCAGTAACGTTGAAAAGCCCTCCATGATCAACGAGTCCAACCACCCACCTACCACCACCATTTCCTCCCCACTAAGCCACGTCCTTCACTACAACATCTAATGTGCCTTGAATACCTGCAGGGACAGTAACTCTATCACCTCCCTGGGCAGCCCGCTCCAGCGGCTGACCTCTCACTGGGAGAAGGTCTTCACAACTAACCTCACAGCTTCCTTGCTCTTCTCTGGACACACTTCAGGCTTTCAGGGTCCCCCTTCTAGTGAGGGGCCCAGAACTGAACGCACTGGAAAGCTGTGCCAGAAATGAGGAAAGATTCATTATTTCCCTGAGACCAGTTAGAGCTCTATCCACTTGCGAACTCTGCCTCCCTGTACATTCATAACAATATATGTATTTATACCTACAGAAATCTGTCTAAACTGGGTGTAGAGAGTATCAAATACAAATTGGAGAATCTTCCCAGCATAACATGGATCTTCATGCCTTTTTTGTTGTTGGTTTTGATGTTTCCCCTAAGAGTGTGTTATGGAAACGGATGGGGTTACTCATAGAATTAAGCACAGTTTGCTTTCATCACGGTGAAGGCACAGGGCGCATATATATATCATACATCATATAACACAGTTTTGCAACACAGCATCAAGCATCTCAGAAGTGAAATGCTTCCCTGTCTCCATATTAAGCGTTTAACAACAGCTGTGCAGAATTTCCAAAATGACGAGCCTTTTAGTTTGTTCCACACTTGGCATCATTTAATCACCCAGTTTACAAAACAGATATAAATCCTGGGGGGCTTTGCTTCATAACGGGACAGGTTTGGAGTGGGTGTGTTGCTAATTCAGAATGGCGTAAAGTTTCCCAACTTGTGAAAATGTACAAAACACATATTTGGAGACTACGGAAGGAGTCGCAACAAACCTGAAGCCTTTCTCCTCACGACTGCACCAAATAATTGATGTAGAATCCTCTCTCATCTGATATTCTCTTTTCAGTAAGGATATGTTCCATTAGAGGATATGGTACGGCCTGGTGCTTTATTTCCGACCAGCACATCCAATTGGACTTAGTTGGTACCTTGTGTATGGGGAGCTATTGAATTTATCACCATAGTAGAACTACAGACATTTGGAGTCATCTTCACACTTCATATTTGTACTCCGCCACAAGTAACAGAAGGATTTCAAGGATCAGAGTCCCTCAGTCATGAATTGGACTCCTGCTTTTCTTGCACTTCTTCCTTCTTGCCTGTTTGGATGTTGATCTGAGATCTCTTGCTACATGGGCATAACATCACCCAGCTGAGACTATGAAGTACTCCGAGACCTTCAGTACTTAATGCTGTTTTCTTAAACCTCTAACATGAAACTAGTCTCCCACCTGTCCTAACTCACTAGTCTTCTCTAGGAGCTTCCCTGGGAAGGTTTATAATAATTTATGCGTTAATCCCCGCGGGTTACCTAGATCATGAACAGAGCTCAGAAGGGGTTAGGAGTAGAGCGACACACAGCTCCGCTTCGCGCTGAGGGCAGTTTTGGCCCTCCGAGCTTGCCGTAGCCACCCTGCGCTCTGGCGCCGGCGGACCGGAAGTACTCGTAGTCACTATGGCAGCCGCCTGCGGGGGGTTTGAGCTGCGAGGCTGTGGGGAACGGTGCCTTTTGAGAACGGTGTTTTTCTGAGCGTTTTATCTTCACCGGGTGGTTTTCTTCCTCGATGTGTCGAATGAACAGCGATGGAGAGCACACAAGATTCCATCCGCACCCAAAGCCCGTCATTATTGACAAGCAGAAGCAGAGAGAGGAGAGGAGGTAGAAGGGGTAGGCCGCGGTGGGGGCCGCCCTCAGATTCCTCAGGGCTCTGAGGCATTGGTACTCGAAAAGTGCGTGTCGGAAGGTGACAGAGACACGGGCCCCTGCCTCTGCCTTTGCCTCACGTCTCGAGGTCAGCTGGGAGCTGAGTGCAGGTATTTCTGTTTGTGAAATGGAATTCCTCTTGTGCTAAGCATTTTTCACGTCTCCGAAACCCACCTGCACTGCTTTAAGTGGCACAGTGTTTACAGTGGCGGTGCTGCCTCTGAGAGGAGAGTGACGATGTGATACGTTGCACACTGGGGGTATTGGTCAACAGTTGGCTGCACGTACCCAGCAGTGTGCCCAGGTGGCCAAGAATGCCAGCAGCATCCTGGCCTGTGTCAGAAATAGTGCAGTCAGAAGGACTGGTGAAGCGATCTGCCGGCTGTTTCTCAGCACTGGTGGAACTGCACGTCCAGTACTGTGCTCAGTTTTGGGCCCCTCACTGCAAGAAAGGCACTGGGGCTCTGGATCACGTCCAGAGAAGGGCAACAGAGTGGTGAAGGATCTGGGGCACGATATTATGGGAGTGTCTCAAGGAGCAGGGATTGTTCAGTCTGGAGGAGATTCAAAGGAAACCTCATTTCTCTGCACCACTACCTGAAAGGAGGTTGTGGCTGCGTGGGAGTCAGCTTCTCCTCCCAAGGAGCAGCAGGAGGACAAGAGGTGATGGCCTTCAGTTGTGCCAGGGGAGGTTCAGGTTGGATACTAGGAAAAGTGTCCTCTCACAATGCCCAGGCAGGTGGTGGAACTGTTGTCCCTGGAGGTGTTCAAGCCATTCCCTGGCTCTGAGGCCAAGTCTCCATGCTGTCTGAAACACAGTGACCCCATGCAAATAATCTGTTGGTAGTGGCCCTCTGGCCAGTACTGTGTCAGGAAGTGTGCCTTCAACTTAGCTGCCAGACAGTTGAACTCCAGAGCATAAGGAGATTTCTATGGTACAGGTATAATTCATCAGAGCAGAAAAGAGTTTTAAGAGTCCCCTTAAGCTTTGCCAACACAAGATAACCACTTGAATGTGGTGTCTCATGTAGGCTCTCTTCAGCTGCTTGTAAAAAACAGTAGGAAAAAAATTATTCTCTTTTACTATCAAGTGATGAAAAAAGTGTTTTTTTTTTTTCATCTGTGTCTCATTTAGACCATGAAGAAATTCCTGTAAACAAGGCAGGAGTTTAATTTTTAGTGGGAACGTACGTGATAATTTAGTTAACTTTCTGACTGATACCGGGGTTATATCAGGATGGTGAGCAGTCACCTGGGGTTTCTGCAGGGCTCCATTTCAGAGCCAGATGGAGGACTGCATCAGGGAGGGTCAGGATGGAAAAGCTTCTGCACCAGAGGTTGACCGTGCACAGAACAGGTTGCCCAGGCCCAAATATGCCAGAGTTCAAGGAGCCTTTGGACACCACTCTCAGACATAGTGTGGCTGGTTTTATGTGGAGGCAGGGGTTGGTTTTATGTGGAGGCAGGGGTTGAACTCCTGTGATCCTCGTGAGTCTCTTCCAAGTGGCCATTCTACAATGGCCTGGAAAGCTGTGAAACAGCTTTTGGTTGTGGTAGTTATCAAGGTGATACAAGCATATAAAATCTGGTACCTTAATGCTACTCCTGTAGTGAAAGAACATTTATAACCAAAGTACCTGCCTTCCTCAGTAGGTAACTTAGGAGACGTGCAAGGAGTAACAGCCTGCAGATGCCTCTGTATTACACTGTGCAGACAGAACAGCCAGCGCTATGGAAACTTAATGCTACTGATGTGGGGGGTGGAAGGAGCAGTTAGCAAGATCTGCATCTCAGAAGGTCTGGCAGACTGGTAAAAGAATGCTATCCAACTTAGCTTACAGGGAAAATGAGGAAAGGCTGCTGTCCTATTCTTCTTTCCTTAGTAAGTAACAGAGTTAGAAGCGTAGAAGAGAGTTAACAGCATATCAACTTAAGGACGGTGTAATAAATCAGTGTTATTTAGGTATATGAGCAAACATAACAGCCACACAGCCCCAAAATCCCTTTTCTCCCACTGGTGTCCAGTAGTCCCTTAGTTTGCTGACAGATCGGGCTGCTTTCTTCTCTTAAAGCAGCACTTGTCTCATTGCTTTGCTTCACAGTCAGAATTCTGACCATCTGACCTTTTTAATACCTTTCTTTTTTCTTTTTTCTTTTTTTTTTTTTAATTTTCCTTCTAGCTGCAGGTCAGAATGAAACCTCAACCATGGTCAAAACGGTGGGAGAGGCCAAAATACAACATTAAAGGAAAAAAAAATTGAGCTACCCGAGAAAAAAATGAAGGAAGCACAGAAGTGGAAGCAGCCCTGGCTGGAATTCGATATGCTGAGAGAGTATGATACTTCAAAATAGAGGAATAAATACGGAGGGAAGCGAGTGAAGAGCTGAACACGTAACAGCTTTGAGTTCAGTGTAAGAATTGTCAATTTTCAAGTTTCGTATGCAAATAAAAGACAGTGATATTTCAGCAGTTCTTGTCTGAATGTTAAACTGTCCGTTCCTGAAAACAATGTTATAGTGTGTTCAGCCCTGCTTCTGCCTTCCCTTCTAAATCACAGCTAATAGAAGGGGTTTGCAGTTATTGTGTTGTCACTTCCAAATAACTGTTTCTTCTGCCTTTGCCAAGTAGACAGGGGCCAATTGTGAAAATGCTTCACTCAGAAGGTTCAGAAGGGGGCTATGGCAGGGAAGCAAATGTACAGAAGCCCAGCTGGACAATCTGAGTGTAAGTGCTGCTTAGCTGTCCTGTAAAGGCACTTTTGAAATGACATCTGATAAAGCACCAATAGTAACCTGACAACAAAGCAGTAATACCAACGTTTTGAAACCAGCTTGCAAGAATGAAGCCAGATTAGCTGTTACTCCAGTCAGATTGTGTGAATGGGTGCAAGGTTCACCACACAGTGGCACAGTAGGTTCTCAAAGATACTCAACTGGGATGGGGCTTCTGAGCTCCAGTAAAAATCGCCTTCCCCTGCTTACCAGTCATGACAAGTGACGTCTGCAGCCACTGGAAGAAGCCTCTACAGAGGTAAAGCGTGATAGAACCTATTCCAATTTCATAGCAGCACTAGACTAATTTCTTTGGGAGCAACTTTCATCATGAATAAGGAAGCAGAGGAGACAAAAGCAAGCACGGAGATCACATGCTTCAGCCGATTACTTATCAGTTGTATTTTCTTTGCACTCAGGAAAGTAGAAGTGCACAATTACTTACAACAGAACTCCTAAATCCTGCAGATAATGAAGCGCCAGCAGTGCCACAGTTTTTTTCCATACTTCACATAACATTCCTGTCGTGTTCAAGACTTGAAAGCGTTAAAAGTCTCATTAACACAAAAACATCTTTACTTTTCAAAATAATGGTTTGCTTTTATTTTAAAAGTCATTGTTGTCTATAACACTGATGAATGCAATTTACAATTAAAATAGTTTACAAAAATACATATTCTGTAATAAAAAACAACAGAAAAACCATAGGGAATAAAAGCCCCCAAGAGTTAAATGGAAGACCCATATATAACATTTTAGAGAAGCAGGCAATAGCAAACTTAGCAGAATTTGTGACACACTGCTGTTTCTACAGTAAAACATCCTTTTTATTCTGCAGCAGTAATATTTACTGCACATATACGAAGTTACACAACATTAGAAATCCAACATGGGTACGGTGAAATGAGGTTTAATGGGTCTTACAGGGAAGCAAAAGGTAAATGTCCTTAGAGAGCCAATTACTAGAAAGTAACTGGAGTTGTTGTTCTTCTTGTCTGATAAATGAGGGCGGGTGACAACTCCAGGTGTGTGCACAAAGTCCAGTCTGTATCTCAAGTACAAAGCTCCACTACAAATCATACTCTGGAGAAGAGTAAGCGTAGTTAAGACGTTCTCCTGTGCAACTTCTTACCTTCCTGAACTGCCATTTACCATCAGTAGATCTTCACAGATCAAACTTCTCACTGCACGCAGAATTCCTGCTTCTGTGTCGGGATCAAAAAGCTATGAAGAACTCACTGTGAGTTTGGTAGAGTTATCTCATTAAGTGGACAATAAGTTAGAGTTCAGTGACTCCCGGGTCAGAGTGATTTGAT
Source organism: Gallus gallus (assembly GCF_016699485.2). Classification (NCBI taxonomy): domain Eukaryota; kingdom Metazoa; phylum Chordata; class Aves; order Galliformes; family Phasianidae; genus Gallus; species Gallus gallus. The sequence goes on from NC_052572.1 coordinate 76,438,356, forward strand.
GTGGTACTGAAAACAGCTTGTGAAGTTGTCTGCTCACCAGCAGTGGTAACGTTACAGGCACTTACTGCAGTCATCCTTCCCAAAAGAACAAAGCAGTGAGGCTTCGTCATATATTTCAGAACACCTGCACTTCACACTGACCATTGTGATTCTGTCTAGGAGTAGATGGCATCAGAAGACATCTGGAAAAAAAAAAAAAAAACAAAATATTTCACAGTAAAACAACTGCAGGCAGTCCACTCATTAAACATGACCACTTTTTTAGAGTGAGCATCAGGCTTGTTTGAGTAAAAGAACTGCTGCTTCAAAGAAATTTTTATTTCCCTATCACAGATTTAAGATGTTCCCGTTTGCACTCTTCAGCAAGCTCTTCAGCAATACACAGAGCCTTGACTTTCACCAACAGGAGAACAACTTCTTCAGTTTCATCACTATTACAAAAACAAGTTGATATAGCAACACATTCACACCTGACTTCAAAATCAATAAAGCTAAAACCTGCCTTGAGCTACACTGACCACTAACTGCACCCAACGTCTAGAGCCTCAAACTAGCCTGAACTAGTACTGCAAAAGCGATCCATTTTACATTATGGACTGCATCTTTAGTTGTACATAGATGTTGGAAGTACATCACTGAAAGTGTTAAATGTATGAGACTTGAGGAATTTAAGAATCATAGAATCATTAAGGTTGGAAAAAAACACAAAGATCATCTAGTCCAACTGTCAGCCCATCACCACCATGCCCACTGAACCACGTCCCTAAAAGAAATACTAACATAAAGATTATGAGGAAGTGCTGCATCCCAAAGAACATGTTGTTTGTTACCGGTGGTTATTCCTGTGAAGCATACGTGCTCACTGAACCAAATGCTGGCAGAAGTTCACTGACTCGGGGAGAGTTGACCCACTTCCATGATTTTGGAACCACCTTTCTGGTAAGCATGCAACCACCTGTTCACACAGAGAGCATTCTGAAAGAAAAGAAAAAAGAAAAAAAAAAGGCTTTCAATAAAACTAAGTCACACCACTTCTGGCAGACTTCTCCTTTTGGCTAGTTCAGTTATTATTGGCAGTGTTTATTCTTCAAAAAACAAAACCATCATTTTAAGCAGTTATTCCTAAAAGCCTAGGAACCAATGCTTGCTTTGAAATTCTTTTATACACCAAGGTCATTAAAAAACAAAGAAACAAACAAAAAAACAACTTCAAATGTTAAATAATTACACTTCAGACTACATCTGTCCCCATGGAAATAAGACCTTTCACCTCTTTACACTTCTCCATGTTTTCCGGCCCAGGTGGTGTGTTGAAGAGGTTCAGAAGAAGGTAACGATCCAGCAGCTTGCTCAGTCCCACACCACAGACTGTGTCTTCCTGTAAAGTCCCATCCCAAAGGAGAACCTTGGAGAGCACCTGCAGTAATGGAGAAACAGAACATGCATATCTGATGGCTGAGGGTGCATTAGAACCTCCTTTTTAAACTTAAAAGATACCATGTCCATCCAATCTCAGTACTCACAAAACAGGATTTATTCTCTCCAAGCTTACTGCCAATTAGTCACTAAAAAACTACCGATCATAAATAGTATTTTGAAGTAGATTAATTTTACATGTGCCTATGAGCTGTACCCTCATACATACACACATCACCTCCCAAGGTAATAAAGAGCATGACACCCTTCCAATTCATTAACAATTTGCTAACATACGTTACATAGGATTAAACGCCACCAGCCTCACAACACAGGTAAGGTTGATAGCCTTGATCCATAGCAGCAAAAAGATTCTTTTGTATTTGACGTCAGTATTATTCATTAGCAAGAGTTGTCTTCAGTTACCTGTTATCACTGTAGAAATGACTATTTAAAAAGACTTAAGCCCAGCGTAAGAACATGGCTGGTCTCCCCCTCAACACAGAATGGTTAATGTCAAGGTAACTGTTAACCTCAAGGTAGTTCACCCACACAGACACAGTACGTGATCTTAGCAGTCACCAGTCAGAAAGCAGTCGCAAAGCCCACGACTACTGCATACTTCTCTGGAGTGCTTGGCAGGACACTTCCTTTTGACTCAGTGAGCTGCTAGGAAAGTTAGACTGTATGATGGCACAAACATCAAAACCTCATCAACTGTACTTCCTCATTAAAATAGTTCCTGTCCTCTTCTCGCCCAGCCCTTTGTGAGTACTCTCCCATACAATTTCTGGGCATGGTTTAGAGGACATTCCCGATAGGCAGCCTGCAGAGGATTACCTGCTTTGAAAGACAGCACCAATAGGGGCTGCACAACGGCAGTCTCAAACACAGATAAGTAACACTAAAGCTGCTGAACAGATCCAAAGAGTTTAATGCATGACCCGCAGTACTACTTACTCTGGGGTAAACGAATTCATGACTTCACTTCAGAAAAAAGAGTGGAAAACTATAGGAAGATATCCAACACAAACACATTTTCAACTGTTCTGCACATCACCACTTCTAAAGAGAACCCTGACAGTGAGGATGGAAAACAAACTGAAAGGAGAAAACTTCAATCTGCAGTGAAAGACCACCGGTCTCGCTTTTAGAAACATGTATTTGACAGGACATTTAAGTCAGGCAATACACAATCTCAGAAGGTGATACCAGAATCTTATGTCTGTTTCGTGTCTGCCAGGTATCAGCACTAAGCTCCCTCTTGTCTTCTCTGCATCTGTCCATGACAAACCCTTACACAACAGCTTGCCCCAGGAGTGAATATGGCAAGTCCTCAACATTCCCAAATTCCCTGATTTTTCTACAGGAATGTGCAACATGGCAGCAGGAAGCCTATGCAGAGCTGTCACCATGGCCTTGTTAGCACACACAGCAGGGGAACTGGGATGTTAATGTGTTTTCCTGCATCTAAACCTCATCTTTAGTATGAATCCAAATACACTCATAGAGGAAACGGATCTAAGAGGAAATTGAATCACAGGCATTCAGACATTCCTAACTCAGCACTTTAGACTGAATAAAGCTATACTAATACGCATATACGCACATGCAGGGATTCTATTCTACAAGAGCAGCATGGGCACTGTATGCACATACTGAGGAAACAGACCTATCCACAGAGTGCCAATGACTGATCTCATGGAAGGTTAGCAGGAACAGATGATGAAATTAAAGTCTCTTGACTACGTATCAGAGGTGGGTAAGCATAAATAGCTCACTGACGAAAACAGCTAACCTTCCTATTAAAATGTATTAAGCTCTCAGGAATCAGATTTGACTGAAGATACATTTCCTCAAAGACGACAGTCTACTTTTAACTAAAATGACTTTCACAGACAAGATCGGTGTTTTTTCTTTACCTCAACAGCTGACCAAAACCGTCTGCCTTGGAATTTTGAACATGGCGATGATTTGTCTTCTACAGTGCTGGTCAGAAAAAGAGGAAGAGGAAATAAGGATTTTGCTTGACCTGAAAGTAAGACAAACAGACAATTCATCTCTTAAACACCGATGAATTACAACTATGGGATTCTTTCAGCAGTGACAACCAGAATAAAGGTCTAAGGAAACAGCTGTTAACTGAAACTCCTTGCAATACCCAATGGAATTAGCAGTTGGAAATACTCGAGTATGTGTTTCATGGATTCTCAACAAAACAGCACTGCCTGTAACCAGACAAACATGCTGCATCAGGCTTAGCAACACTCTTCTCCCAGCTGTGTCTTAACCCCACATCTACCAGACTCTTACCAGTTATCCCCTCTCTAAGAGTGTCCAGCAATAAGCATCAGCAATATCAACTATTTCAGGAAAGAAAGGAGGAGTCAGGAGTAGAAGGGGGAACAGACCACCACAAATAACACACGCCCTCAGATACTCCAAGTTAAGATCACAAAACCAGACTCTGGGCTGTGCCCCATAAACTAAGAGCTTTCCATTTATGAAAGCTTTTAGTTACAGGAGCAAAAAAAGCACTAAGTTGACTGCGTAGTTACTCTTGTCGGAATGAGTTCATAAACATCAATGTTTGGTAACTATTCCTACAATGAAACAGTAGAAGGCACATTTGTTCCGTTTGCTCATGGATGTCTACAATATATTTCACCCACGCTTCTGGGGAAAAGGTACAGAAAAATAGAATAAAGGCTAAAAAAAGAGGTTAGGTTGCAGGTAGACTTGGTGGTCTTTAACGTCTTTCCCAGCCTGAGCAGTTCTATGATTCTATGACTAAAAATAAAAATTTTAAAAAGTAAATAAATAAATTCCCAGGGACAGCTTACCTTTTCGGATACAGAGGGATAAAGACATCCTCCTCTACAGACTGCTTCATCCTCAGGACAACCGTGTTAATCAAATCCTGCCAAAAAAAGAAAAAAGGAAAAATATTAACACATCCTCACAAGAAAAGGATCTCACCTTCCACTTACAACAATTTTAGGTAGTTATTTTGATCATGTGGAAAAGCAAAACGCTTTTCAATTGTGGCGACTGCATAAACGTTTGTTATTATTTCTTTTCATACTAAGGGCCTAAACATCAACTTAGTTTCACCTACTTTATGCTGGATAAACTCCCAGATTTGCATGAGAATAAAACCAGAACTGGGCTAAGTGTATGTTACAGTGAATATTTACAGTGAAGTGCATACACCGTATCAAGAACTTCCTTCCCCATTACTACAACAGCCTTTACCTGTTTTGCCTGACTGCATTCCCTTCTGGACAGGACTTGTTTTTCAAACACGTTATCACAAAGCTGTGTAAGGTTCTCAGTCTGTGAAGTCGATAAAGGATCCCACACATTCTTGGCAAATGCTGAAAAACAGGAATTATTTCATTCATGATATCCAAGTGGCTATCTGCTCTAGTTTCAAGGAAGCAAATATTCAAAAAGCTAAACCTTTCATTTGCAGTAACCTTAACAAGTAATTGTAACTATCAACATAATTTTACATCACCACTTATTTAAGGTTTGATTACCTAGCTGCAGTGAACGTCCTCAAGACAACCTTAATATACCTGTAATTTTTGGCAGGATAGTTTTTTCAATCACTCTAGGCAAAACTTCTTCATCAGGATCATCATCTCTTTTTGATTCAGACGGCTTTTTGGCATCGCTGAATCCTTCTACAGCTCTGAACCAGGGCATCTCTTTCAGGTCTGTAGAATTCTGCTGAAAGATCATTCCCGTTAGTTGTTCAGCTGTCAGGATTGAGAGAAAAAGCTCCATGCAGAAATATACCTAATGATACCAAAAGATTCTCATTTAATAGTTTTACATGGATTCTAATCACAGAATGGACCAAAGCAGCAAGCTAAAACTGAATGTAAAGCTAGATTTCAGAGGGTAGGGCTGTCAAAATGTCAGCAAACAGCTCCACATTAATAAAGATGCAAGTGATTCATATGCAAGCAACCTGACAAGAGGAAAAGATGCACTCCTTCTAGTTAACAACACTTACCTCAAGCTCTGGAATGCCTCTATAACCCACGGCAAAGCTCCTGTACAGAAGTCTTCCCTGCAAGCAGCATGCCCCCGTCCTGCACTCTGGCAAAGCCTTTTTCAGGAAAAAAAAAAGATACAGAAGACCACAAAAAGACTTCTGTGGTTTTGAACAACTGCACAGATTTAAATACCCATTAGTTTTCGTATTTTGTATGTCTCTTAAAAGCTCAGACAGGAAAATCCTTCTTCTGTTATTCAGCAAATACGCACCGTGCCTCTCCCAGCTCCTCGTGACCTGCTCACTAAGGCAGTTCAAATCTCAATTTGAAATACATTCCAACTTTGGACAAAAAACTGATTAAACTAAAGAAGCCTACAGTCTTCTATCTTCTATCTATTCTTCCTAAGGCATTGTTCAGGATTGTTTAAATGCATTAATTCTGTGCTGTAGAAAATAAACGATATACCATTCAAAGGGAGTATTTCTTCACTCTCCCTTGAAAATCCTTCTCAGTACGGGAGGAATTTTGCTCTCATATTCTGACCAACCTTTGCTCTTCTGGAATTCAGTCACCTCTGTCAGAGCCAGTTCTTCATCACTCGGCATGCCTTCGTGGTGACCAGCTGTTTGTGAACGCTCTCTCAGCTGCCGCCTGCAAGTCCTGCATTCTGTAATGAACTCAGGTGAGTTATTCACCATGTACGTACGTAAAAGAAAGCTCAGTGATATACTAAGAACACCCGGTGAGAGCAATAGCCTAAGGAAACACAGTGAGGAAGCAGAAGTAAGTATGCAACCCTAGAGACACGGACTGTAACAGTAAGGTACTTTGTGAGCTGCCAAAGGACATTAAAAGCATCTCTAACGACCTTCACTTCACCACATTCATACTAGGAACTCCCCCCACCTGAAACACCAAACATCTAACATGGTACTCCATACTATCCCTGCCAGAGGTAGTCTGTAAGAAACTACTGCGCTCTCAACAGTCCATCATCTCAGTTCTATGTAGCTTATGCAACAACTTGCATAGAAACTGTGACTCCATCCAAGTCTCACTGGGGCTAAAAAACGTTAGTCCTGGCACCACATACCAAAAGAGCATGCAAAAATCAACAAGAAAATTATATTTATACCTATCATTTGCATAGCATACCTCTTGTATGTAATTATTGACATTACTTAACGTTAAAGGTTAACAGTTTGCTTCAAGCAAAGTTTTATTACGTCGTTTTTCAACCAGTAAAACTCTTAAGTCCTTACCTGTGTCTAAACAGTGCTGAATCAAGGCACCAATGCAACTGGAACGGTTTCAGAGCTCCCAGTAACTTAAGGTCAGCAGCAGACCCCGACGTTCAAAATGTAGCACCTGGCCTACGCTGATAACAGAGGGTAGGTTAGATGTTCTGATGCACCCACTGCCACCCCACCAGCAACAATACCACCTGCCTATTTTTGTCATCTGTGCAATAATCACAACAATGTATTCCTATATATAATCACAGTATCATTTATTCCAACAGCAGGGGAAAATCTACTTTCAGTTTCGTGAACGGTCTCACTTCAACTTATGTTAAATTAATAGTACCTATTAACATTCAGATTCCAATCAGCATGAAGAAAACCCTCCATTAACAAAGGGATGGTTTCCATGTACCTTGAGCTTTGGAAAGGAAACACATTTTTGCACGTGTGTGTATCACCTCGCTTAGTAACTGCAAGGATTTACCTTCATCCCTGTGTAAGTAACAGGGAGGGAGAAAACATTACACATGAAAATAAAATATAATCCAAGAATTAACTGCGTGTTTCTACTTAAAGAATGAGATTTCAGTAAGAAAGTAACTGGTAACTTCATACTAACTTGTCAGGTGCTGCATATAAGTAGATTCCGTTTCCAGCTCATCTTGCCTTCGCTTCAGTACCGACATGACTCGTTGCTGAATAAGTGCATGTACAGCAGATTCGAGCTCAGTTATGTATTAAACAAACACAAACAAAGTGTTTATGTCCTTAAAACAAAGCACAAAATCCTTGCTAATAATAGCACCTGCATTGGAGCAAAGAACTGCAAGACTTACCCATACCAACGTTTACAGAAGCACTGTGTGTGGAGAAGATTCATGCTTTGGAAAACACCAAATGTCACTGACGTAGTGGTAGTTCTGAAGGTACCCCCACTGACATTTTACCCATATTCCTCTACACAGCACGCTCCTAAAGAGCATAATATGGCAAGTGTAGCGACGTTACACTGAACAGATTCTACCCAAGTTGATGTGGGTAGGAATACAGCATACATCAGTGCGTCCCACTTAATTTATACCAACTTAATATCACCAAGCTATTATTACCAGACATGTTCTCCCTCCCCTTCTTGTTACTTTCCAAATAGGTCTCCCACTCTCGATAGTCTTTCACATTTGATTGTACTTGAACTCCCCGCATCATTTCATTCATTTCTTTCAGGTGATCAACGCCAAAAAAAAACAACAACATACAATTCCACAGAAATATTTAGTCCACTTCAGTGGAAATTCTTTGAACACAAGCAGGCCAGCAGCAGTCTGTACAAAAGAGTATACATACACAGAGGTTCACACAAGTGAACGGCAGACGTTTGTGTTTCAGCTGCACGATGTCTGAACTGATCAGTACAGCTGCTTCTGGCTGCGTGAGCACTGAGAAGTGATGGGGATGGCTATCTTGGTAGCTTGCTTTTTTATAGTTTCCAAGTTCACAGCTGGTAAGGAAACACAGGGACCAAACGTGGGTTTAGCTGGTTGAGATTTACACAGGGAAGCATCACTGTGAGTTTCCTAAGAGAACTGCAACACTTTCAATACCTAGTTTATGCACATTAAATATAAGTTTGTACACAATTGATTTAAGTTTTGCCTCTGCAGCTTTAGAGGTCAACAAAACACACCATGTAAATGCATAAAGCACATGACAAAAAGATGTACATTGGAATGATCAGATTGGGTAATTTCTGTACACCACAAAAGGGAAAGAGTATATACAAAAAGCTGTGTAGTAATGGTGCAAAATGCATACACCATTCACATCCATCAGTACAAAGCAATCTGTAATTTAGGGTAAAGCAGCCCTCCTCTCAGTCTGAAGACATCAATGGCTTCCCGCAATATGTAACGGTTCAATGCCGACAGCTGAAACCTCACAAGTAGTACAGTTTTAAATATGAAAAGCAGAAATAAGCTACAGCCAAACAATGAAGATGAAGATAGAAGTTTCATTCTGACAACTTGGCTTGACTGCAATTATAACTTAAACACCGTATCTCCAACCACATCAACACGGAAATTAAATGACATTCTGCATTCTAAAACAGCAGGAGTCTGTAGGGCAAAATCTAACCCGAACACAGTGTCTTGGAGTAGTCGAGTCCATGACCGAGGTCTGCTGCTAAAAACTTCTGCAATCTTCTGCACAGCAAAAACAGAGGGGTCTCCAGACACAAATGGAGTATGAGGACCTAAGAACACCAGTTATACTGGATGTGAAATTCAGCAGCAATCTTCCCAATCCTTGAACTACTGCCATGCAGCAAGCAGCAACTTCTGCACCTTTCCCTTCTGACATGAAGAATTGGTAACTCAGGTTTTCCTAGTCTGATATAGAACAGAAGACTCAAGCCAAAAACAACACAACATCAGAGAAAACATTCCTGCCAATTATTTACCAGGAAAAAGAAAAAAATAATCTCTCTCTTGCCTATGAGCAAAAGGCAGATTTCAACAGTTAGGAAAGCACATATCACTTGAGGGAGTGCAACAACTTTCTTAATTTGCTGTTCTTCCCACTTTGTTTCTGCCTCATCTTCACTTGATCCATCGCTCACAGGCACTACAACTTACATCAGTCGTTAGCACACCTCATTACGCCCTTTGCTTCTTTCCCTACTCCTCACCCAACCTCCTCCTTCAAAAACAGTACCGCTTCCCACAGCCATTACAAGTGATAGAAACAGATGACAGCAGACGAAAAGCCTGTACACAAGGACCACGTCCAAATCAGAAGATGTAGGAGTGGCAACCAGATTTTGCAGAATCCATCTTCGTTTACCCAACCATTCCTCAGATTACTGCAGTACCGGAAGAACAAAGATAAATGTCTCAAAGCAAACCTGTACATCACGTGAGACTTCAAAAACAGACTACAACCTGGGGATATCAGACACGGAAGATCCTTAAGTGTTCTACAATGCACAATCTACTACAGACACAGAAGTTTCTCTATACCATTTACTCCAACAATAGAGTCGGACCATACCTGCGTATTACTTACAACCATTATCCAAACAATAAAGCGATTGGTCTACAAGCCTGGCAAACCAGTGCTTTGTAAGTGAAACTGCAAACAGCAAGATGAGTTAAGGAGCAACCGAAAAGCCACATACGCTTGGCATGCAGTAAGTCTGCCTACTTCCAAAGGGCTGGCTGGCTCTGGTTGGTTGTGTTTTGTTGTTGGTTTGTTTTTACCCCTTTCCCATAACAGTCGTAATGTCAGTGTGTGGAGAGCAGGAACATCCCACGTAAACCTCAAGGACCACCAAGCATTATGCTCTTTTGTCAAGACCAAGAGCACAACTTTGCACTGCACTCTTCACTGGGCAAGTCTCACATTCTTCCGGACATCCATCAGTAAAAGAAAGACACAGCCTCTCTCTGGGAGAAAAGGCACCAACTCACCCACGCGTTCAGCCATCCTACGCCTAAGAGTTCTCTTTTTAGGAACAAAATAGAGATGATTCCTATCAGGCTCGTCCTCATCCTCTGAATCACCGCCTTCTCTTCTCCGAGAAAGCTGACGATCATTTGAAGCATCCAAGGGAAGATAATCAGCTCGGGTCCTGGCGAGGTGACGTCTCCTCCGAGCAGCCGCAATACAGCCTGCACTGGGGACACAGCCTGCACGCAAGGGAAACAACATCTGAGCCAAAGACTGAAAGCAGCACTCTATCACTCCGAGTGTCAATAACCACCACAATTCGGGAACACTGCATGATTCTGAACTGAAAACACAATGTTTTTCTTATAAGCTTACCACACCGAATATCAATGAATGGAAAGAGATCCTTAAAAAATAGCTCTTAACCTGGAAACAGACCTTTTCCTATCAAATAAATCAACATCCTGCCGTTTTTCCAGCTCATTCAGAGATCAAGACTGCTATACCAACCGAGTTTACAAAGGAATTCAAACTTTACTAACAAAACAGTAGATAAGGCTAATGTTTACCTCAACATGAATTATGAATCATTAAACTTTTTTCTTTTTGCTGCTTATGCATTCCTTCCACTATCAGTGGTTATAATTTCTAATCTACCTCCTGAAATTAATACAGAATTATGACAAACACCTGCCATCAAAAATACCAAGCAACCGTCACTATTCTTTCAAGACAGCCCTGGCTCAGCATAAACAACATGCTTAAAAACGCCCAGGAACCTGGCCTGGTGATAACTCCTTCCTCCTCTGGGATGCGTTGGATTCATTCTCAGAGTCTGTGCTGTTGTAACCCTCACTCAGTGAAGAATAACTCCCTTCTTTTGTTTCTTGAGCACCCTCCGTGTTGCAGTCCCAGGCTCCAGCTGAGGTCTTTCAGCTGTAAGAGAAAAAAAGGAAGACTCGTTATTTCATTATTAAGACTCAGTTTCAGCAGCTGGAAACTGATGAACAGTGTACCTGGTTACCAGCAACCATTCAGACTACAAGGAAGCAATGGCTAGTCACAAACCTACCTCCACCTGACAGAGCTGCCGCTGACCAATTAGAGTCCGGGGGACGGACAGAGCTGTCGCTGACCAATGAGAGCCCGGGGGAGGGACGGGCAGATGCTGCTCACGGGGAGCTCCTCCTGCCGCTGCTGGATGCTGATGCTGACAGGGCTGCAGATGCTCTGCAGGGCCAGCTCGGAGCTGGGAGCCAGGAATGGACACGGCGGGAGAGAGGAGAGAGCTGGCGGGGAGCAGCTGAGGCATCCAAGAGCATCCAAAAGCAAGGCTCCTCCGTAACGAGGAGCCGAAGACACCGCGTGCGTAGGTGCGTACCCGAAAACGCGCATGCAAAACGCTGTGTGCGCGGTGCTGCATGCGCAGCGCGGTGCCGAGCCCGGCGGGTCCTGGGATGCTGCGGTGCCGGGGCCGCTTCACGCCCGTACCGCGACCGCCGATCTCCGATCTCCGAGCCGCTCGGGTTCCGCTGCTGCTGAGAGTGCTTTGAAACGGCCGGGGGACGGCGCGGGGCTGCGGGGGGAAGGGGACGTCTGCTGGTCCGCCGCGGCGGCGAGCAATTTGGATGGCGCCGGGCGCTCGGGGGCAGCTGTGAGCCGAACCGGTCCGCTCCCGGGATGGGCTCGGGCATCAAACATCTAGTGGAAATAGATGAGGGGCAGCCTGGTTTAGAAGGAGGAGATCGCTGAGCCGGCGGTCCGAGAACCGGCAGCTCGCCCGCACGCATAGCGCTTAGGCGCAACAGTTGCTGGTTTGGAGTCGTCGGGCGCATGCTCGCTACGACCTGGAGGACTAATCACAATAGAGAGCGGCGGATGAGCTGCACAGAGCGGTTACGAAGCCACTTCCGCATTCCTACGCGCACGCGTTGTGCCGCCTGCAGGACTGAGCAGCGGACAGCGGCAGTTCCGCGCATTGGCCACGAGGTGGCGGCAGAGACCGCGGAAAGAACCTCGACGGGATCGAGGGCGTCCTAAGAGCTTTACAAAAAGAAAATAATAATAATAAAAAACAAAAGATAAAAAAATTACTTTTTGCCAGCATCTGTTGCACTGTTCTGAAATATTCACATGCCAAAATGTAACTGCCCAGTACATTTAACGACAACAAAATTAAAGCACGTTGGCAGAAAGCAGAGCGCCATATTGGTGTTCACTCAGCCTCTGTCTTCTTCGTGCTTTAATGTATTTCACAGCTACCTAATGTAAATCACAGCTACCTCTGGAAGACAGCCCGAGAGCTGTGCAGGTCCATCAGGCTCAGCTGCAGCTTTCATCTGCCCTTCTCTGGCCCTCCTGCAGCTGGAGAGAGAGCACAGGAGGGCACGTGGGATGCAGACCCTCCCCAGTCGGCCGCAGCAGTCGCTCCTGCCAGCACTCCCTTTCCCCCACGTCTTTCCCATTGGACAGTCTGGAGCCCTGTGTGGCAGAGGAGGAGAGAGCTGCAGGCAGAAGGAAAACGGGCTGCTGGGATTCCTCCATCCCACTGCCAGGTGTCTTCTCTGGCATTTTGGGGGTGGGAAGGGAGTTGTGGGAGCACCCGTGGGGCTCCGGGCAGGAGGGAAGGAAGCAAAGATGCAGCTGCAGGCAGCGGGCTCTGGGCTGGAGCAGTGCAGCCAGGCACAAACAGTGACAACGTACACACACAGATAAACACCCAGTACAGAATCTGGCACTCTACGGTCCTCCCAGAGCTTGTTACTGCTTTTTAGGCTGCCCTACAGGTATTCTGTCCTTTCCCCTTCATTCCCCTGTGTCTTGCCCCCTTCCTTCACCCCGTGCCTTCCCCATTCCTTTTCCAGGCTTTCCCTTTCCTTTCCCCGCTTCCATCCCCACGCCTTCCCCCTGCAACAGCCCCATGTTCTGCTGCTGTTCTCAGCTGACAATCCTTACACCACACTGTTCAAACACATCGGATCAGACTGCATACTGGCACTGATTTTAAAACAACAACAAATACATACAGTATTATGTGTGGATAACAAACTCCTACCTGCTTGAAGACCAATAGCAGCTCCTCATCCTGCAGTAACTCCTGCACACAGCCAGGTCTCCCGTGCAGGGATTTGGCATCTGCAGTGGCTTCGCAACATTGGATTTGAGTCTTTGACTTCCACCTCAATCTGCTCGACAGCTCCCCCCCTCAATCTGCTCTTGTGCTCCAGAGAGAGATCCAAGGCATGAAGAGGTGCAGTGCAACACAACTGGATAATGCTCTTGAAGAATGGCAACACCTGAGCAACACAGAGGAAGGTAGAAGGAATAAAAGGGCAAAGCAAGGCAAAACCTTGGGGAAAGAAAGGGAAAGGTGAGAGGAAAATGTCACACAGCCTGCAAGGTGCCCTAAAGAGCCATAACAAAGTCTGGCAGCACTGCCGTGTTGTGCAATGAGAAAGATTTGTATATTTACACGGTCCTTATCTGTTCAGGCAATGAGTAACCTAAGTTGGGTTCTGGGGAATTATGGGACATGCAGCTTTCCAATCCTCAGCAGCATATGGACAAGTAAGGAGAAGGAAATAAAGGATGGCAGAGCACCATCAACACAGACAGTGCATGTCCATGCAGATTCCCAAACCCACAGCTTCCTGGGTTGTTTCTGCTTTTGTAGCATTTGCGTGCTGCAGATGAGGAAAACGCTCTGCTGTATGAGTCTTCTGCAAGAGACACCCAAAGGTAAATGGCAGCTAACCTGCAGACCGAGCACTACTGCCTGGCGTTGGTCAGGGGGAGCTCCTCCTGCTGCTGCTGGATGCTGATGCTGACGGGGCTGCAGATGCTCTGCAGGGCCAGCTCGTAGCTGGGAGCCACGAATGGACACGGCGGGAGAGAGGAGAGAGCTGGCGGGGACCAGCCGAGGCATCCAGGAGCATCCAAAAGCCCTCACTCAAAAGCATCACAAAGCCACAGCCAGCAAGCTGGGCATGATCATGAGCAGCATCCGGGATGCTGGAGATTCTTTGCTACCATACACTACGGGAGCACAGCTCTCGCTGCAGGCATCCCACAGCCAGACAAAATGGGAACAAACCCGCAGCTCTGCTGCACGCACAGCCCACAGCCATAGCCTTGCAACATGAGCTGCCTTGCTGTTGCTTGCATCCATCCCAATCCCTGGGAATGAAGACTCAGAAGGCAGTCAAGGCGTTGATCCAGCACCAGCGTGCTTTTATTCATTCACAGCCAGGAGGGCCTTTTGGTGAGAGGTCCGGTGTGCAGATGGGACTCATCCTTTCATGTTCAGGAGAGAGGGGCTCAGAGCTCGTGCTGCTGCCCGGTGCGTGGGACTGGAGCTCTGATTCTACGTCCCCCTCCACCAGGCTCGGCTCCTCCTGGCTGACGCTGACCTGCTCCTGCATGGAGCTGCTGCTGTCGGGGCACTCGGGCTGTGCTTGGGCTGGGCTGCACTGCAGTGGTGCCCCGTCACAGTCCAGCTCGGTAAGAGATGTTTCTGGCAGGCTCAGGTCAGCGTCTTCTGCACCGCCGGGAGAGATGAGGGCTTCCACCTGGATGGTCACTTTCACTCCATCACTGGTGTTATATGGCAGGCTGTCATCCGAGCCGCAGCGATTCGTGCTTCCTAGCAGCTCTGCATTGATGGAAGCACACAGTGAACCATCGCTATACGCTCTGGCTCTTCTGCGTGGACGAGGGCTCGGTTCACCTAGGAAGGAGTAGATACACAGGCAAACAGTTAGTGGCAAACTTGCACAACCTGAATGATGAGAGTGGTTCTTGAGATTTGCTTATGCAGTGGCAGCAGGACAAAGCCAACAGGACAATAGCAACAGTAGGAGCACTGTCTCGAAAGGAACTGTTGCGCTTTTGTTGTTTGTCTTTCTCTTTTGTGTGGACTCCAAGCATGAATTGGATGGCGCTGACAAGCAGGGTTTTGACAGCTGGATGTGCACCCTTACCTGCCAGGACCACCACCTCTGTATCCGAGGGCTCCCTGGCATCGCGCTGCAGTTGGCGTTTGGCCATAGAGGATGGTTTTCTGGGCCTGAAGCAGGAACACCAACTGCATGCTGGGGATTCCTTCACCCTGCTGGGTGGACTTGGTCTGGAGGGAGAAAAGAGGGAGCGGTGTGAGTCGTGCATGGTGCAGGGTGAGGGAAGAGCTGCCCTGAGCTCTTGCCAACACTTGCTTGTTCCTAGCACTGCCTGCTTCCTGCTGAAACACAACTTTGAAGCTCGCTCTGATTCACACGGTTGAGGACGGTTCCATTCCTAGAGCTCAGCCCTGGAGTCTTGCTGGCTACATTCCCCTCAGCCATGTCAACCCAGATGCAGAGCATGCGAGCAGAGGCTGCACAGCTGTCCAGGACAGCATCGAATGGAGGGCTTTGATTCAGCTGGCAGGCTTAACTGCTTGCTGAGGAATCATGCAGCCAGAGAAAAAGTTCAAAAGCATCTCTGACACGTACATTACCAATAGGCCCCCTCTGGTAGCTAAACTGATCCGTCAGGCAACTGCTTGTTAGTTGAACCTCAGAGGCCAAAGGGAGGGGACATTCAGTACACCACCACACGCACCATTAGAGTCACGTAGCTTCTGCAAGTTTTGGCACTAGCAATCGTGGGGAAAAACCCACAAAAGCCCACCCAAGCAAGTTTGATAGGAAGCTGCTGGAAAAGAAATTCCTCTTTACCTTCCAGACGGAAAGTCAATGATTGTGTGGAATTTCCCCCGCACAGTTGTGGGGCCTTCTTCCACGTCCATGTCCTGGATGTGTGTCAGTGTGGGTGAGCTGCTGTGGCCTCCCCTCTGTGCCTGTGCCTCCTCCAGGGTGAGCAGCTTGGTGGCAGGAGAAGACACCTGCACAGACTCGGGCCCTGATAGAGAACTGCGCCCTGGAAGGGAAGACCACAGCTAAGAGGGCGGATCAGAAAGCAGCGGCACAGCCATCACAGTTCTGGGGGAGGTGCCGCACATCGATAGCCCCGCGATAGCAAAAGCGTATCTCAACAATCCTGGAGAAGGCCTGCATTTGATCAAGGTGTCTCATCAAGACAAAGCTCATGCAGGAAGACGCTCACCTGCTCCATCTCTGACGCCTGATGTGGAGCTGGAGCAGAAGAGGACGTCGGTGTGGTTGATCAGGAATTCCACCACATCCGACTGCCTCTGCAGTTCCACGCAGGCAGCTCTTCCGCTGGCGCAGGCAGCCTCGTTCTGCTGGGATCTGTAGAAAAGGCAGATTGGAGAAGTCATTGACCCGAGATCGTTTCCCCACGTTTGGGCATTTGGGCAGCCAAAGGCTGTCCAGTTGGGCTCTGGAGACTTCCGCAGTGGGCAAGCACTGATGCCACTGAAGAAATTCTCCTGGATGATCAAGGACACACCAGCCCCATCTGACAAAACCAAGAGAGCAGAAATTGTCCTCCTCTCGAAAGAGTGCCCGTGGGGAGAACAGATCTAAGCCTTGTGCTGAGACGGAAAAAGAAGTTTACCTGAAGAGGTTGGGAGCCCACACAATCGCTAAGTTCTTAGCGGGCATGTTTGTGACGGAGCAGCTCCCAGCGAGACAAGCCAAGTGTCTCATCAGGTACTCCAGCGTCCTGGAAAGCAAGAGCCAAACCTTCAGCACCACTGAGCACGCCGGGCTCACATTCACCAAACAAACCTCATTGTTCTTGCTACTAGCAAGTAGATCAAGCTTTCCCAAGTGCCACGCTGCAGCACCAAGCCCCAGCACAGCTCAGCCGCAACCATCAGCTGTACCAGCTGTGCCCCCGTGCTCAGGAGCTGACCCAATCCATTCACCCCATGCAGCCATCCACCACTTCCACACACACAGGCATCACGTTGCCAGCGTGAGACAAAGCCTGCCATCGCATCATCGCCCTCTGAAGTGCAGCAGGGCTGAGCTCTCCAGACCGAGGGCAGCAGTTTTCTGACCTGTAGTGAGGCGCGGGCAGCTGCTGGATGACCTCCTGCATGCTGAGCAACCGCTCCTCATCGGTACCAGCACAAACAGCGTCCTGGAAGAAAGCAGAAAAAGATTGAGACACACATCAGTAGAGATACCTGCCGCAGGGTCGGCAACTACGGGGACGGAGCGCTATTGCTCAGCACCGAGGCGGATTTTTTGCCTTCCAACAGGCAGAAAAGCTGGGGAACACAGCGGCATGCAGCTGGTGCCATCAAGGCCAAGCACTCCAAGCACTGGGCTGCTTTACAGCCTGATCGGTTCTGCACCTCAGCTCCTCGCAATGTGCATTCATCTCCCAGTAACCTGTGCTATTAATCCCATTCCCGTTCTAGAAACAGTTGGGGAATAGCAAAAGAACAGGAATTCTCGCAAGCATTGTGAATACGGAAATGACCACCTCCAGGGAGCACCAAAAGTGGCATCAGTATGCTGCAGGATGTGGGAGAGACATGCGAGGCTGCCACATGGGGCTAACAGAAAATCAGAAAAAAAAGACCATGAGGTGCGCAGGCGTGTGTATGGGACAGGCCACGCCAAGAGGCCCAGGGAAGAGGGACATGAAGGCCATTGCCTTGTGCTTACCGAGAACTTGCCATGCAGCTGCTCGGGCAGCAGAGGGCTCGGCAGCTCCCTGAAGTACATCTTGCACAGGGAGCTCATGCTGTGAATGTCCCGGACGGTGAGCTCCGGAATCTGCTCCGACTCAAAGTCATGGCTGGAGAGAAGGACACAAAAACAGAGGGCTTGGAGAAAGAGGAAAACAACTCCAAAGCAAGACAACATACAGTCCAGAAGCACTCTTACCGCAGCTTCTGGATCTTGGACGCCACGCCGGACAGGCGGTAGATCCCCTGCACCACGCCGTGCTGCTCAATGAACTCAGCGCAGCTCTGCAGGACCTGGGGGACTACAGAACAAGGGCCAGCGCTTACCTGAGCTCCTGATTCAAGTCCTGCTTCAGCCGCTGCCCCTGTCACATCCCATCCACTAAGCACAGCCAGGCTACTGCTTGCCTCCTCCGTAGAAGAGAAAAAAGGCTGTCGCAGACGTCTCTGGCAGGCAGGAGCCGGGGACAAAACTGGACACGGATGTGTTCTTGGCTTTCAAGAAATGCCACAACCTGCCAAGCAGCCTGCAGAAAGTAATTCTGGGGAAGCCAGAGACACTGCCACAAGTCCCATCACAGCTCCCACCGCAATGGAGGCGTGAAACCTCATGTCCAGAAGAGCTAGGAAACTGACGCACTACACTCTCTTGGGCCAAAAGGCTTCCTTGGTTTTCAGGCTAGCGTGGCATTGGCTTACACCTTTGGCTTTAAGCAAATACAAGTGTGCTGGTCTCCTGTGAGCATTAGCCTCAGCTTCCCTTGCAGCCTTCAACTCCCTTTTCACGTTTCTCCACCGCTATCAACCTGCCCCTTGCTAGACACGATCTCCCTTTCTTTCATCTTTACATGCCCAACAGAGAGAGGAAGCTCTCAGGAATGGGCTGTTCCTTACCATCACGGCCAGAGTGGAGAAGATGCTCTCCCAGGTCACAGCCAAACACCCCTCCCTTCTCCTTCTCCAGCTCCATCTCCCGCTGCTTCGGTTCCTCTGGGCGGGCCTTCACGAAGGAACGAAGGAAGCTGAGGAGCTTGCCACGCTTCTTTGGCACTGCACAACAAAAGGAAGAAACCAGTTCATTTCAGGTTGGGCTCAGTGGGACCAGGCCGAGCATCACACATTCGACAGAGCACGTAAAAGCGGGAAGAACATTGCCAACAAGTACCTACAACAACAGATTTTCCCCGTCCCTGGAGGAATCCAAGGCCAGGTTGGATGGGGCCCTGGGCAGCCTGGTCTAGTCTGGCATTCGAAGTGGAGGTTGGCAGCCCTGCCTGAGGCACGGGGGTTGGAGCTTGATGATCCTTGAGGTCCCTTCCATCCCAAGCCATTCTACAAGGATCCTATCGTTTGCCCAAGCCCTCATTCTCACTGCCTACAAAACAGCAGCCCTACGCCCCGTGGGATGCAGGAAGGATCATCAACACAGAGGAGAACGTGGGATGGATAAAGGAGGTATTCAACACAGAACACACCCAGAAAAAGACTCCATTTGATTTCCCCGCGCCATCACACGTAACATCCTTACCTGGCTTTGGCGCTGAATTGATGAGGGCCTCAGGAATTTTTCCGTTGATGAGCTCCACGCACTCACCAGGGAAAAATCCAACCTGGAACAAGATCAAGAAGAGAGATGGAATACTGAATGCAGCATTTCTCAGGCCTCAACTGTTCAACCAAGAAAGAATGGCCTGCAGAAAAGTAACCCTCATTCAACATTTGCAGCCAGAAGACCTACAAAAGCAACTGACGGAGCATAAGATGGCTGTTCTCCGTGCTTGTACAAAGGACAGAGATGCTCAACTCCTGACTGCCTATTGAGCACAAGAGGCTCTTGCTTCTAAGTCACATGAGGAGACAGTTTCCCACCCAAGCCCAGAGCCAAAGGGAAAGTCCTCTGACAGCGACACAGGGAAGCTGTTGACGTCCAGAAGCCACCCTGTGCAGGCCGAGCAGCTCGAAGCTGACGTTCCTCACTTGACTGCAGTTGCGCCCACGAGTCTGAAGCTCGTGCCTACCTGAAAGCCATGCTTGCCTCTCCACCAGGGGCTCTGCTCCTTTGCTGGCATATCAAGAACGCACACCAGGTCTCCCACCTGCAAGACATTGCAACATCAATCCCAGCTTCAGCACAGCTGGGAGGAAAGCACAGCTGAAATGGCACCCTTCTTCTGCACTGCCAAAGAGCGCACAGCTTGAGAGCAATTGCACCGGGGCAGCTCTTCAGGCATTTCCCGTGGGAAAGCTGAACGTGGAGGTACAAGAGTCACTGCCTTACACACCAGACAGAATACAGTGCAAGCATGCCATATGAAACCATCTTTTAGACATGGCTGAACTCCTCCCTGCATCCAACCCAGTGCAAGTCCTATCTGGACCTGCATCTTCTGGGCTTCGCCTCACAAGGCATTCTGAAGGTGTCTGAGAATATTCCTGATGCATTCACACGGTATACTCTTCTGTCCGTGACAACAAGGAACGCCTTCTTTATCTGCTTACCTCCAAGGAGAGCTCATCCGCTGCCTGGGCAACATAGCTCTTAATAACATGGCCAGCAGCAATAGCCGGAATATTAAGAGATGACTCCTCATCGACCAGCAGAGGCTTCCCCTGGTTCTCAGGCTGAAACAGAGAGCACAGGCCATGGTGAGGAGCTGAGGACAGACAAGGAGGATTTCAGGGTGCCATCTCGATGCCACTAGCAAGGCAATGAAGCTTTTAAGGCAGCTCTTCAGGGACACCGAGAGAGCCGGAAGGATGCTCTCTCTCTTAAAAAGCAGGAGAGCACACCGGTGGCTCATTCTGCTGGCTCAAGGCAGGGAACAGAGACCAAGCAGAGCTTCACACCATACCTCCGTCAACGCCCGGTCAGGCCCACGGCTGATCTCGCTGCTCGCAATGCCCATCACAGCAGGCGCGACAAGCTGCAACAGAAAAGAATCACATTTCCTGTGCTCACACAGCACTGGATTGAGAGTCTTCTTCAGAACTACTCTCAGT
Organism: Gallus gallus; assembly: GCF_016699485.2. Classification (NCBI taxonomy): domain Eukaryota; kingdom Metazoa; phylum Chordata; class Aves; order Galliformes; family Phasianidae; genus Gallus; species Gallus gallus. The sequence continues at coordinate 76,459,076 of NC_052572.1, forward strand.
TGCCCACTGGCGGAGGCAGCTGTTCTAGAAACAACCACTGTGCAGTCTATTCAAACGGGACAGCCGTTGCAATACGCAGCATTGGACCAGGTCGCTGTCCCTCTGCTAGCAGATGGGGACTCTGGCACAAAGCAGCAGATGCATTTGCCCGCAGCACGCTGAGAGCACAGTAGCAGGCCAGGGAGAGGTGTCACTGCTGGGGCTGGAGCTGCTCCCCAGCCCCCGGCTCCCAGCAGCAGCCTCACCACCAGCGCCGGCCGCAGCCTTGCCCACGCATTTCCTCTGCCTGCATCTCTGCTGTGCTCCCTACAGCTGTCGGGCACACTCACACAGCCAAAGCATGCGCGCTTGTGCCCCTGGCTCATGTTCTGCAGCTCTGCACAGAGTGGGACTAGGGCTCTTTGCCTAAGGGATTGCCTTCCTTCACACTAGCTACTCCCAGCACTACAGACAGCACCCTGCCGAGGGCTGAGCTAGAGGGGAAGTGGAGAAAACCCACACGTTTTTTCCAGTGTCACATCCAAGCTGGACGAGGCTGTGTTACTACACACGGTGCGACTAAACACAGGCTGCTGAACCATGTGGCAATACAAAACGTGGCACGTACCTGGCAAGAGATCAGAACAAGGGAGAAGCAGATCCTTGAACCCGCAGCCGTTCCTTGTCACTTTGCTCTGATCTTCCAAGAGCAAAAGCTGCACCAAGGGAGCAGGTGGAGGGTGGGGAGGGGACAGAGAAAGAGCAGGTCAGTGAGCCTCCACAATTTAGCAAAGGGAAGAACCAGGGAAGAACCCTGGCACAAATGCCACCTCGATGGATGGCTTTGGACTGGATGGCCTGAGGGAAAATGGTGTATGACGGTCCAGACGAAGCAATATGATCCTAGGAGCTCTGCCAGCCAGCACTTCTCAAGCCCTCGCTGCCCACCCGTCTATCCCGCACCGTCTCAGCTTACCTACAAGGTGCTGCACAAGACGGGATGAAGACGAACGGACTCAATCAGTGCACAAGTGCAACAAGCCACGTACTCACGCCGAGCTCAAGCGCTCCAATGAAGGGACGCAGCACGCGCTGCTCCTCCCCTTATTCTAGCCGCTTATGACATCACTAAGGGCCACCCGGCTGCTCCACCATGGATGGAGAAGGTGGGGAGGCAAGACCATGTCACAAGACCAAAGAATTCCAAAAGGGCACCCCAGCGTTCGAGAAATCAGTGCGTGGTTGGAATTCCATCCCAGCCAAATCCTGGAGAAGCTGGCATGGGCTTGTGGGGACCAAAGTGCAGGACACAGCGCTTGGTGCTGTTGAGCCTCTTGCTGGGCCTATGGCAAATGCACACTAGGGTCCTTCTTTGCATCCACGGGCGGCTTAGAGCAGCCATCTCTTTCACCTGGATGGAAATAAAGGAAGAGAAACACAGCACTACTACCAGACTGCTTTGCCAATTTCTTTCCCGAGTGCATTTTTGCCTTTTGGCTTCCATGACGACCTCATTTCCTCCTCCTTTTCTTTGGGGGGAAGCTGCCCCCAGTGCCTGAGCTTCACAAGACAGCATGAAACACGACACTAAGACAAACGCTTGCCCTGGGTGCAGGGTGGCTGTGCTTTGCCAGGCATATAAAGGAGGGTGGAAACGCCACATGGCAGCCCCAAGCCTTGGGGGTCTTGACAAGTCTGCATTCAGTCACTGTGGCCACAGCTGCTGCCTCACCGCCAGAACATATCCGAGGCTACAGATGGACGCAGGCACTCCTGCTTCTTCTGCAAAGCCCTCCTCTGCACAGCCCGTTAGCTGGTGCTCACTGCTACGCCAACCGGGCTCCCCTTTACAGCAGCCCTGGGATAAACACGCCTGTACTCTTCCGTGCAGCAGCGAGCTCCAGGGATGAAGCAGCAGAGAGGAAACCAACAGAACCTACTGCTGCTGAATCCACCAGCTCCTTCTGTCCACCAAGAGTAATACCAAAGCACAGAACACAATAAGATGTCGCACACGTACAAATAGAATCAAAACAGCTCCTTCGAGAAGCGCTCGTAGGGTAAACCCAGCCTCAGAGACACAAATGCATCTGGTTCCAGTAAATATTTCGGCACATTGTTGATGAAACGCTGTTCTGCTGCTCGGAGAGCACGAAGCATGCTGTGTTGACAGGCACAGCAGCGTGATGCCCAAGCTGAGCACGCAAACCTCCCCAGCACCCCTGGCCAATGCTGCCAGGGAAATGCACGACCTGCAGCCCCACACGGCTCGCTGCACGGACACTGGGAGGCTGTCTTAGTCTCAGGTGGGAGGGATTTTTCTTCATTCTCTCTTATGATGCTACAACAGTGAGAACACTCTGATGTTTATAATTTCTGAGAAGCAGACTTGGACAGAGCCAAGGCCGTTCTCAGCAAAGCTCTCAGGAAGGAGCTGGGAGGAAACCAAATGAGGACAGCTGACGTCAACGGGCCAAAGGGATATTCCATACCATAAGACATCAAGTGGAATGGGTTTTGGATGGGGTGGTAGTTCATCTCAGTCTCTTCTTCTGCTTGGCCATTGCTTGAGAGGTGCTGAGCCAGTGCTTCTACATCACTCATTAGATACATTCAATGATAGATAGATAGGTAGATAGATAGACAGTCAGATAGATAGATAGATAGATATTCATTACTTCTGTCCTTTCCTCTACCTTTGCAAAGAGATTTCTCTCAACACATGAGTTCTACCTTCTTTTTCTTCCCCCACAGTTCTCTCCCCCATCCCACCGGGAAGGGGGGAGTACGCAAAGGACGCTGTGGTGCTGAACACCCACCGGCTTCAACCACAAGACGGCCGAGGGGCAATGGCAGCAGACGTGAAGTGCACTGTGGTCACTTGGAAATGAATGTGGTCTTGACGTACACAAGCACACTGTTTCACTTTCCAGAAAACAACCTATGCTGTCAATGAAACATGGCCCTCACTAGGAACATTTGCAAGGATGCCTTCAATGACCGAGGGCATCGCACGCCATGAACATCACCCTGCTGACACAATGGCATTGCAAACACAGCAGCAACCCCTGGCACCGATACCTCTGGGTACAACAAGCACGGGGCACTGGGCTGCTTTGAATGCAGTTTCAGCACAGACCTGAGGTCTTCGTGGAAAGCGCCTTGCAGAGCGCATTGTGTCCTGCACCAGGCAGAGCGCTGCGCACCTCTCATCTTTCCAAACTTTGGGGTTTGGAAGCTGCACATTGTTTCTTGGGAGTTTGTCCCCCACAACTCCAGAGCACTTTCAGCTGCTTCCTGGTGATTCACGGCTTGCACAGTGACAAACACAACAAAGAGAGGAGGAAAGAAAGAAGCAAAGGCCATGGCTATGCACAGAAGCGTCCGGGAAGAATTCAGCTCCAGAATGAAACCTGCACAAATAAACTCAACAGATTCCAAGGAATTCATTGACATCTGACACAATTTGCAACGCCAGAAGCACTGCCACGCCAACAGCACCGTATTGGGAAAGCAGCACGTCCAAATCAGCCCCCTTGCCCTGCTCTACCCGCTCAGCCCAACACAGAAATCAAACACACAAACTCTCTTGCTTTGGCTCACGGCAGCCATCAAGCTCATGCTTTAGTGACACAGAGAACTCCATCTCCAGCTACTGTCTGTCTCGCTCACCACAAGCTCGGCTGGGAGCTGTCGCTCAGCCTGACACCACAAGCAGAAAAGAAGCGCACATAAGCAGATGCTCTCATCCACACGTGCAAATCTGAGGGCGAGGAATAAAAGGCTCGCTGGGCCATGGGCAAAGCAGGGAGCAGATGATAGGCAGGAAACAGGAAGGAGTTCAAGAGCAGCTCTCCTACACCAAAGACAGGGAGAGTTGAGTCAGCACCACGGGAGGACTTACGACACAGCTTGAGAGCTTACAGAGACCTGAGATTTCCAAAGGAGGCCGCCAGGGTAACTCTCACCAGTCTTTTGCAGGGCTCTCACGGATGCTTGCGATGCTGACTTCCACTGCCTATGGCATTGGTAGAAAGCCCAGGTGGCAAATGCTCAATTGGTCTGGGTAACGCTTCTATGCTTCCACGGTTAGGACTGAAACAAAAGGAAAAAAAAAGCATGCAACCCTATGACATTTGCCTCTCTACTGCTGCTGTCAGCGTGACATCTAAGATGAGCATTACGCGTCCCTGCACCCGACTGAAGATTCATCCAAGTCTGTGGGCACTGTTAGCAGCAGTTCCCAGAACATCTTGCACCACAAAATGCAGCACGTTCCTTTTTTGCACAGGCCCCTCGTTTCTCTCACCAGCATCAGATTCACTCCACTTCAAATACACCCATCAGAACAGCCCTTCCGTTCTGCTGAGGTAGGAACCCACTGCTGGGATGTCCCCCACTCCCGTTCCCCACTATGTCCAGCACCGGGGGGGAAAGGAGGAGCAACTGCCATCACCTACCCAGACTTCTTGCAGGGCCTTCCAGACCCTCTCACATCACAGGGAGAAGCGGCACAGCTCTCGTGGCACAAAGCTCGCAGAAGGCTGCAGAAATCAAGGTTTTCCGCCAAGGTGCTGCTTTCAAACAACGTGACTTAGCGGGCACGAGACGGGAAAGACAAGGTTCCGGTTCAGAAGCCTCCAATCCCCGTGGATGTGGCTGTCTGCAAAGACCACAGCTGCCTGCTTTCCAGCAGGGGGACGCTCACCCAGCAAAGCACTCACCCAGCAGATGCCTTTCCTACAATCATAGCATCAGCAACGTTGGAAAAGACCTCCATGATCATCCAGTCCAAACACCCACCTACCACCAATATTTCCTTCCCACTAAGCCACGTCCCTCACTCCAACATCCAGTGTCCCTTGAACACCCGCAGGGACAGTAACTCTATCACCTCCCTGGGCAGCCCGCTCCAGCGGCTGACCACTCACTGGGAGAAGGTCTTCACAACTAACCTCACTGCTTTCTTGCTCTTCTCTGGACACACTTCAGGCTTTCAGGGTCCCTCTTCTAGTGAGGGGCCCAGAACAGAACACACTAGGAAGCTGTGCCAGAAATGAGAAAAGATTAATTATTTCCCTGAGGCCAGTTTGAGCTCTATCCACTTGGCAACACTGCCTCCCTGTACATTCATAACAATATATGTATTTATACCTACAGAAATCTGTCTAAACTGGTGGAGAGAGTATCAAATACAAATTGGAGAATCTTCCCAGCATAACATGGATCTTCATGCATTTTTGTTGTTGTTTTTGATGTTTCCCCTAAGAGTGTCTTATGGAAACGAATGGGGTTACTCATAGAATTAAGCACAGTTTGCTTTCATCACGCTGAAGGCACAGTGCACATATATATATCATACGTCATATAACACAGTTCTGCAACACAGCATCAAGCATCTCAGAAGTGAAATCCTTCCCTGTCTCCATATTAAGCGTTTAACAACAGCTGTGCAGAATTTCCAAAATGACGAGCCTTTTAGTTTTTTCCACACTTGGCATCATTTAATCACCCAGTTTACAAAACAGATATAAATCCTGGGGGGCTTTGCTTCATAACGGGACAGGTTTGGAGTGGGTGTGTTGCTAATTCAGAATGGTGTAAAGTTTCCCAACTTGTGAAAATGTACAAAACACATATTTGGAGACTACGGAAGGAGTCACAACAAACCTGAAGCCTTTCTCCTCACGACTGCACCAAATAATCGATGTTGAAACCTCTCTCATCTGATATTCTCTTTTCAGTAAGGATATGTTCCATTAGAGGATATGGTACGGCCTGGTGCTTTATTTCCGACCAGCACATCCAATTGGACTTAGTTGGTACCTTGTGTATGGGGAGCTATTGAATTTATCACCATAGTAGAACTACAGAAATTTGGCGTCATCTTCACACTTCATATTTGTACTCCGCCACAAGTAACAGAAGGATTTCAAGGATCAGAGTCCCTCAGTTATGAATTGGACTCCTGCTTTTCTCGCACTTCTTCCTTCTTGCCTGTTTGGATGTTGATCTGAGATCTCTTGCTGCATGGGCATAACATCACCCAGCTGAGACTATAAAGTACTCCGAGACCTTCAGTATTTAATGCTGTTTTCTTAAACCTCTAACATGAAACTATTCTCCTACCTGTCCTAACTCACTCTTCTTCTCTAGGAGCTTCCCTGGGAAGGTTTATAATAATTTATGCGTTAATCCCCGCGGGTTACCTAGATCATGAACAGAGCTCAGAAGGGGTTAGGAGTAGAGCGACACACAGCTCCGCTTCGCGCTGAGGGCAGTTTTGGCCCTCCGAGCTTGCCGTAGCCACCCTGCGCTCTGGCGCCGGCGGACCGGAAGTACTCGTAGTCACTATGGCAGCCGCCTGCGGGGGGTTTGAGCTGCGAGGCTGTGGGGAACGGTGCCTTTTGAGAACGGTGTTTTTCTGAGCGTTTTATCTTCACCGGGTGGTTTTCTTCCTCGATGTGTCGAATGAACGGCGATGGAGAGCCCACAGGATTCCATCCGCTCCAGAAGCCCGTCATTATTGACAAGCAGAAGCAGAGAGAGGAGAGGAGGTAGAAGGGGTAGGCCGCGGTGGGGGCCGCCCTCAGATTCCTCAGGGCTCTGAGGCATTGGTACTCCAAAAGTGCGTGTCGGAAGGTGACAGAGACACGGGCCCTGCCTCTGCCTTTGCCTCACATCTCGAGGTCAGCTGGGAGCTGAGTGCACGTATTTCTGTTTGTGAAATGGAATTCCTCTTGTGCTAAGCATTTTTCATGTCTCCGCAACCCACCTGCATTGCTTTAAGCGGCGGAGTGTTTAAAGTGGTGGTGCTGCCTCTGAGAGGAGAGTGACGATGTGATACGTTGCACACTGGGGGTATTGGTCAACAGTTGGCTGCACGTACCCAGCAGTGTGCCCAGGTGGCCAAGAATGCCAGCAGCATCCTGGCCTGTGTCAGAAATAGTGCAGTCAGAAGGACTGGTGAAGCGATCTGCCGGCTGTTCTCAGCACTGGTGGAACTGCACGTCCAGTACTGTGCTCAGTTTTGGGCCCCTCACTACAAGAAAGGCACTGGGGCCCTGGATCGCGTCCAGAGAAGGGCAACAGAGTGGTGAAGGATCTGGGGCACAATATTACAGGAGTGTCTGAAGGAGCAGGGATTGTTCAGTCTGGAGGAGATTCAAAGGAAGCCACAACCTGAAAGGAGGTTGTGGCTGGGTGGGAGACAGCTTCTCCTCCCAAGGAGCAGCAGGAGGACAAGAGGTGATGGCCTTCAGTTGTGCCAGGGGAAGTTCAGGTTGGATACTAGGAAAAATGTCCTCTCGGAATGCCCAGGCAGATGGTGGAATTGTTGTCCCTGGAGGTGTTCAAGCCATTCTCTGGCTCTGAGGCCAAGTCTCCATGCTGTCTGAAACACAGTGACCCCATGCAGATAATCTGTTGGTAGTGGCCCTCTGGCCAGTACTGTGTCAGGAAGTGTGCCTTCAACTTAGCTGCCAGACAGTTGAACTCCAGAGCATAAGGAGATTTCTATGGCACGGTATAATTCATCGGAGCAGAAAAGAGTTTTAAGAGTCCCCTTAAGCTTTGCCAACACAAGATAACCACTTGAATGTGGTGTCTCCTGTAGGCTCTCTTCAGCTGTTTGTAAGAAACAGTAGGAAAAAAATTATTATCTCTTACTACCAAGTGATGAAAAAAGTGTTTTTGTCATCTGTGTCTCATTTAGACCATGAAGAAATTCCTGTAAACAAGGCAGGAGTTTAATTTTTTAGTGGGAACGTAGGCGATAATTTAGTTAACTTTCTGACTGATACCGGGATTATATCAGGATGGTGAGCAGTCACCTGGGGTTTCTAAAGGGCTCCATTTCAGAGCCAGATGGAGGACTGCATCAGGGAAGGGTCAGGGTGGAAAAGCTTCTGCACCAGAGGTTGACCATACACAAAATATGCCAGAGTTCAAGGAGCCTTTGGACACCACTCTCAAACAGAGTGTGGCTGGTTTTATGTGGAGGCAGGGGTTGGTTTTATGTGGAGGCAGGGGTTGAACTCCTACGATCCTTGTGAGTCTCTTCCAAGTGGCCGTTCTACAATGGCCTGGAAGGCTGTTAAACAGCTTTTGGTTGTGGTAGTTATCAAGGTGATACAAGCATGTAAAATCTGGAAACCTTAATGCTACTCCTGTGGGGAAAGAACATTCATAACCAAAGTAGGTAACTTAGGAGACGTGCAAGGAGTAACGGCCTGCAGATGCCTCTGTATTACACTGTGCAGACAGAACAGCCAGCGCTATGGAAACTTAATGCTGCTGATGTGGGGGTGGAAGGAGCAGTTAGCAAGATCTGCATCTCAGAAGGTCTGGCAGACTGGTAAAAGAATGCTATCCAACTTAGCTTACAGGGAAAAGGAGGAACGGCTGCTGTCCTATTCTTCTTTCCTTAGTAAGTAACAGAGTTAGAAGCGTAGAAGAGAGTTAACAGCATATCAACTTAAGGACGGTGTAATAAATCAGTGTTATTTAGGTATATGAACAAACGTAACAGCCACACAGCCCCAAAATCCCTTTTCTCCCACTGGTGTCCAGTAGTCCCTTAGTTTGCTGACAGATCGGGCTGCTTTCTTCTCTTAAAGCAGCACTTGTCTCACTGCTTTGCTTCACAGTCAGAATTCTGACCTTCTGACATTTTAATACCTTTTTTCTTTTTTTAAAAAAAATCTTTCCCTCTAGCTGCAGGTCAGAATGAAACCTCAACCATGGTCAAAACGGTGGGAGAGGCCAAAATACAACATTAAAGGAATAAAATTTGAGCTACCCGAGAAAAAAAATGAAGGAAGCACAGAAGTGGAAGCAGCCCTGGCTGGAATTCGATATGCTGCGAGAATACGATACTTCAAAATAGAGGAATAAATACGGAGGGAAGCGAGTAAAGAGCTGAACAAGTAACAGCTTTGAGTTCAGTGTAAGAACTGTCAATTCTCAAGTTTCGTATGCAAATAAAAGACAGTGAAATTTCAGCAGTTCTTGTCTGAATGTTAAACTGTCCCTTCCTGAAAACAGTGTTACAGTGTGTTCAGCCCTGCTTCTGCCTTCCCTTCTAAATCACAGCTAATAGAAGGGGTTTGCAGTTATTGTGTTGTCACTTCCAAATAACTGTTTCTTCTGCCTTTGCCAAGCAGACAGGGGCCAATTGTGAAAATGCTTCACTCAGTAGGTTCAGAAGGGGGCTATGGCAGGGAAGCAGATGTACAGAAGCCCAGCTGGACAATCTGACAGTAAGTGCTGCTTAGCTGTCCTGTAAAGGCACTTTTGAAATGACATCTGATAAAGCACCAATAGTAACCTGACAACAAAGCAGTAATACCAACGTTTTGAAACCAGCTTGCAAGAATGAAGCCAGATTAGCTGTTACTCCAGTCAGATTGTGTGAATGGGTGCAAGGTTCACCACAAAGTGGCACGGTAGGTTCTCAAAGATACTCAACTGAGTTATAGCTTTGATCTCCAGTAAAAATCGCCTTCCCCTGCTTACCAGTCATGACAAGTGACGTCTGCAGCCACTGGAAGAAGCCTCTACAGAGGTAAAGCGTGATAGAACCTATTCCAATTTCATAGCAGCACAAGACTAATTTCTTTGGGAGCAACTTTCAACATGAATAAGGAAGCAGAGGAGACAAAAGCAAGCACGGAGATCACATGCTTCAGCTGATTACTTATCAGTTGTATTTTCTTTGCACTCAGGAAAGTAGAAGTGCACAATTACTTACAGCAGAACTCCTAAATCCTGCAGATAATGAAGCGCCAGCAGTGCCAAAGTTTTTTTCCATACTTCACATAACATTCCTGTCGTGTTCAAGATTTGAAAGCGTTAAAAGTCTCATTAACACAAAAACATCTTTACTTTTCAAAATAATGGTTTTGCTTTTATTTTAAAAGTCATTGTTGTCTATAACACTGATGAATGCTATTTACAATTAAAACAGTTTACAAAAATACATATTCTGTAATTAAAAAACAGAAAAACCATAGGGAATAAAAGCCCCCAAGAGTTAAATGGAAGACCCATAAATAACATTTTAGAGAAGCAGGCAATACCAAACTTAGCAGAATTTTGACACACTGCTGTTTCTACGAGAAAACATCCTTTTTATTCTGCAGCAGTAATATTTACTGCACATATACGGAGTTACACAACATTAGAAATCCAACATGGGTACGGTGAAATGAGGTTTAATGGGTCTTAGAGGGAAGCAAAAGGTAAATGTCCTTAGAGAGCCAATTACTAGAAGGTAACTGGAGTTGTTGTTCCGCTCGTCTGATAAATGAGGGCGGGTGACAGCTCCAAGTCTGTGCACAAAGTCCAGTCTGTATCTCAAGTACAAAGCTCCACTACAAATCATACACTGGAGAAGAGTAAGCGTAGTTAAGACGTTCTCTCTTCTTACCTTCCTGAACAGCCGTTTACCATCAGTAGATGTTCACAGATCAGACTTCTCACTGCATACAGAATTCCTGCTTCTGTGTCAGGGTCAAAAAGCTATGAAGAACTCACTGTGAGTTTGGTAGAGTTATCTCATTAAGTGGACGATAAGTTAGAGTTCAGTGACTCCTGAGTCAGAGTGATTTGGTGTGGTACTGAAAACAGCTTGTGAAGTTGTCTGCTCACCAGCAGTGGTAACGTTACAGGCACTCACTGCAGTCATCCTTCCCAAAAGAACAAAGCAGTGAGGCTTCGTCATATATTTCAGAACACCTGCACTTCACACTGACCATTGTGGTTCTATCTAGGAGTAGATGGCATCAGAAGACAGTTGGAAAAAAACCCAAAATATTTCACAGTAAAACAACCGTAGGCAGTCCACTCATTAAACGTTACCACTTTTTTAGAATGAGCATCAGGCTTGTTTCAGTAAAAGAACTGCTGCTTCAAAGAAATCCTTATTTCCTGATCACAGATTTAAGATGTTCCCGTTTGCACTCTTCAGTGAGCTCTTCAGCAATACGCAGAGCCTTGACTTTCACCAACAGGAGAACAACTTCTTCAGTTTCATCACTATTACAAAAACAAGTTGATATAGCAACACATTCACACCTGACTTCAAAATCAATAAAGCTAAAACGTGCCTTGAGCTACACTGACCACTGACTGCACCCAACATCTAGAGCCTCAAACTAGCCTGCACTAGTACTGCAAAAGGGATCCATTTTACATTATGGATTGCATCTTTAGTTGTACGTAGATGTTGGAAGTACATCACTGAAAGTGTTAAATGCATGAGGCTTGAGGAATTTAAGAATCATAGAATCATTAAGGTTGGAAAAAAACACAAAGATCATCTAGTCCAACTGTCAACCCATCACCACCATGCCCACTGAACCACGTCCCTAAAAGAAATACTAACATAAAGAATATGAGGAAGTGCTGCATCCCAAAGAACATGTTGTTTGTTACCTGTGGTTATTCCTGTGAAGCATACGTGCTCACTGAACCAAGTGCTGTCAGAAGTTCACTGACTCGGGGAGAGTTGACCCACTTCCAACATTTTGGAACCACCTTTCTGGGAAGCATGCAACCACCTGTTCACCCAGAGAGTATTCTGAAAGAAAAGAAAAAAGAAAAAAAAAAGGCTTTCAGTAACACTAAGTCACACCACTTCTGGCAGACTTCTCCTTTTGGCTAGTTCAGTTATTATTGGCAGTGTTTACTCTTCAAAAAACAAAACCATCATTTTAAGCAGTTATTCCTAAAGCCTGGGAACCAATGCTTGCTTTGAAATTCTTTTATACACCAAGGTCATCAAAAAACAAAGAAACAAATAAAAAACAACTTCAAATGTTAAATAATTACACTTCAGACTACATCTGTCCCCATGGAAATAAGACCTTTCACCTCTTTACACTTCTCTATGTTTTCTGGCCCTGCTGGTGTGTTGAAGAGGTTCAGAAGAAGGCAACGATTCAGCAGCTTGCTCAGTCCCACACCACGGACTGTGTCTTCCTGTACAGTCCCATCCCAAAGGAGAACCTTGGAGAGCAGCTGCAGTAATGGAGAAACAGAACATGCATATCTGATGGCTGAGGGTGCGTTACAACCTCCTTTTTAAACTTAAAAGATACCATGTCCACCCAATCTCAGTACTCAAAAAACAGGATTTATTCTCTCCAAGCTTACTGCCAATTAGTCACTAAAAAACTACGAATCATCAATAATATTTTGAAGTAGATTAATTTTACATGTGCCTATGAGCTGTACCCTCATACATACACACATCACCTCCCAAGGAAATAAAGAGCATGTTACCCTTCCAATTCATTAACAATTTGCTAACATACGCTACATAAGATTAAACGCCACCAGACTCATAACACAGGTAAGGTTGATAGCCTTGGTCCATAGCAGCAAAAAGATTCTTTTGGACTTGACCTCAGTATTATTCGTTAGCAAGAGTTGTCTTCAGTTACCTGTTATCACTGTAGAAATGACTATTTAAAAAGACTTAAGCCCAGCGTAAGAACATGGCTGGTCTCCCCCTCAACACAGAATGGTTAATGTCAAGGTAACTGTTAACCTCAAGGTAGTTCACCCACACAGACACAGTACGTGATCTTAGCAGTCACCAGTCAGAAAGCAGTCACAAAGCCCTCGACTACTGCATATTTCTCCGGAGTGTTTGGCAGGACACTTCCTTTTGACTCTGTGAGCTGCTAGGAAAGTTAGACTGTAGGATGGCACAAACATCAAAACCTCATCAACTGTACTTCCTCATTAAAATAGTTCCTGTCCTCTTCTCGCCCAGCCCTTTGTGAGTACTCTCCCATACAACTTCTGGGCATGGTTTAGAGGACATTCCCGATAGGCAGCCTGCAGATGATCACCTGCTTTGAAAGACAGCACCAATAGGGGCTGCACAACGGCAGTCTCAAACACAGATAAGTCACATTAATAAGCTGCTGAACAGATCCAAAGAGTTTAATGCATGACCCGCAGTACTACTTACTCTGGGGTAAACAGATTCACGACTTCACTCCAGGAAAAAAAGAGTGGCAAACTGTCAGAAAAAGTCAGAAAAAGAAGAAGAGGAAATAAGGATTTTGCTTGACCTGAAAGTAAGACAAGCAGACAATTCATCTCTTAAACACCAATGAATTACAACTATGGGATTCTTTCAGCAGTGACAACCAGAATAAAGGTCTAAGGAAACAGCTGTTAACTGAAACTCCTTGCAATACCCAATGGAATTAGCAGTTGGAAACACTCGAGTATGTGTTTAATGGATTCTCAGCAAAACAGCACTGCCTGTAACCAGACAAACACGCTGCATCAGGCTTAGCAACACTCTTCTCCCAGCTGTGTCTTAACCCCACACCTACCAGACTCTTCCCAGTTATCCCCTCTCTAAGAGCGTCCAGCAATAAGCATCAGCAATATCAACTATTTCAGGAAAGAAAGGAGGAGTCAGCAGTAGAAGGGGGAGCAGACCACCACAAATAACACAAGCCCTCAGATACTTCAAGTTAAGATCCCAAAACCAGACTCTGGGCTGTGCCTCATAAACTAAGAGCTTTCCATTTATGAAAGCTTTTAGTTACAGGAGCAAAAAAGCACTAAGTTGACTGCGTAGTTACTCTTGTCAGAAAGAGTTAATAAGCATTAATGTTTGGTAACTATTCCTACAATGAAACAGTAGAAGGCACATTTGTTCCATTTGCTCATGGATGTCTACAATATATTTCACCCACGCTTCTGGGGAAAAGGTACAGAAAAATAGAACAAAGGCTAAAAAAAGAGGTTAGGTTGCAGGTAGACTTGGTGGTCTTTAAGGTCTTTCCCAGCCTGAGCAGTTCTATGATTCTATGACTAAAAATAACAATTTTAAAAAGTAAAAAAAATAAATTCCCAGAGACAGCTTACCTTTTCGGATACAGAGGGATAAAGACATCCTCCTCTACAGACTGCTTCATCCTCAGGACAACCGTGTTAATCAAATCCTGCCAAAAAAAGAAAAAAGGAAAAATATTAACACATCCTCACAAGAAAAGGATCTCACCTTCCACTTACAACGGCATTAAAGACCTGTGAGCAAGTCTCAGCTTTAACCATCTTTTTCTTTTTCTTTTTTTGATAAAATCCTCTTGGATAACGAGATTAATGTATTTTCCAGCTATGAAGTTCTATCAAAAAAACCACAACAAAACACCACAGCTACTATACAAACAGAATCTTATCTAAAGCTTCTTCCTGAAGTCAAGTGTGGCGACTGCATAAACGTTTGTTATTATTTCTTTTCATACTAAGGGCCTAAACATCAACTTAGTTTCACCTACTTTATGCTGGATAAACTCCCAGATTTGCATGAGAATAAAACCAGAACTGGGCTAAGTGTATGTTACAGTGAGTATTTACAGTGAATGCATACACTGCATCAAGAACTTCCTTCCCCATTACCACAACAGCCTTTACCTGTTTTGCCTGCCTGCATTCCCTTCTGGACAGGACTTGTTTTTCAAACACGTTATCGCAAAGCTGTGTGAGGTTCTCAGTCTGTGAAGTCGATAAAGGATCCCACACATTCTTGGCAAATGCTGAAAAATACAAATTATTTCATTCATGATATCCAAGTGGCTATCTGCTCTAGTTTCAAGGAAGCAAACATTCAAAAAGCTAAACCTTTCCTTTGCAGTAACCTTAACAAGTAATTGTTACTATCAACATAATTTTACATTACCACTTATTTAAGGTTTCATTACCTAGCTGCAGTGAACGTTCTCAAGACAACCTCAATATACCTGTAATTTTTGGCAGGATAGGTTTTTCAATCACTCTAGGCAAAACTTCTTCATCAGGATCATCATCTCTTTTTGATTCAGACGGCTTTTTGGCATCGCTGAATCCTTCTACAGCTCTGAACCAGGGCATCTCTTTCAGGTCTGTAGAATTCTGCTGAAAGATCATTCCCGTTAGTTGTTCAGCTGTCAGGATTGAGAGAAAAAGCTCCATGCAAAAATATATCTAATGATACCAAAAGATTCTCATTTAACAGTTTTACATGGATTCTAATCACGGAATGGACCAAAGCAGCAAGCTAAAACTGAATGTAAAGCTAGATTTCAGAGGGTAAGGCTGTCAAAATGTCAGCAAACAGCTCCACATTAATAAAGATGCAAGTGATTCATATACAAGTAACCTGACAAGAGGAAAAGATGTCCTCCTTCTAGTTAACAACACTTACCTCAAGCTCTGGAATGCCTCTATAACCCATGGCAAAGCTCCTGTCCAGAAGTCTTCCCTGCAAGCAGCATGCCCCCGTCCTGTCATACTTTGAGATGCCAGAAATAGCCACAGGTCTTGCCAGTTAACAAAGATGAGTACATCAGAGTAGACAAGTTTGCAAAGACAGTACAGACCAGAAAGGCAGCGGAGCACCGCCTACCCAGAAGCCCAGAGGATATCAGAACACACGAACACACACACACAGTTTTTCACAAAAATAAATTCTGGTGATGCACCTACCTCAAGGGGACTCCAATTTATTAATTTGAACTCTGACTAATGGATTTAAAAGCTTAGGCAGGCAAAAACCGGTGTAAGCATCGCAGTAAGAGTCGGGAAACTTCTCTTTCCACTCCTGGAATTTCAACAGGATTTTTCTGATGTCACAACAATCTGCACGGACATCTTCAAAGATTTTCTTACTCTCTTCTAAAACGTTATCTATGGATAATATTCAATAGGAATGAGAAGAAACAATCACAGAATTTATTGAGGCATAAGCTGAACAGTTCATGCATCTACAGAACATAAGAAACATCTTTATGATAACAGCATTTGTGCTCCATCTTTCACACCTCTTACACTAAAATGGGTTTTAAAACCAGCACTCTGGCAAAGCCTTTTACAGGAAAAAAGAGATACAGAAGACCACAAAAAGACTTCTGCAGTTTTGAACAACTGCACGGATTGAAATACCCATTACTTTTCATATTTTGTATGTCTCTTAAAAGCTCAGACAGGAAAATCCTCCTTCTGTTATTCAGCAAATACACATCGTGCCTCTCCCAGCTCCTCGTGACCTGCTCACTAAGGCAGTTCAAATCTCAATTTGAAATACATTCCAACTTTGGACAAAAAACTGATTAAACTAAAGAAGCCTACAGTCTTATCTATTCTTCCTAAGGCATTGGTCAGAATTGTTTAAATGCATTAATTCTATGCTGTAGAAAATAAACGATATACCATTCAAAAGGAGTATTTCTTCACTCTCCCTTGAAAATCCTTCTCAATACGGGAGGAATTTTGCTCTCATATCCTGACCAACCTTTGCTCTTCTGGAATTCAGTCACCTCTGTCAGAGCCAGTTCTTCATCACTCGGCATGCCTTCGTGGTGACCAGCTGTTTGTGAACGCTCTCTCAGCTGCCGCCTGCAAGTCCTGCATTCTGTAATGAACTCAGGTGAGTTATTCACCATGTACATACGTAAAAGAAAGCTCAGTGATATACTAAGAGCACCCGGTGAGAGCAATAGCCTAAGGAAACACGGTGAGGAAGCAGAAGTAAGTATGCAACCCTAGAGACACAGACTGTAACAGTAAGGTACTTTGTGAGCTGCCAAAGGACATTAAAAGCATCTCTAATGACCTTCACTTCACTACAAATGTAGCACCTGGCCTACGCTGATAACAGAGGGTAGGTTAGATGTTCTGATGCACCCACTGCCACCCCACCAGCAACAATACCACCTCCCTATTTTTGTCATCTATGCAGTAATCACAACAATGTTTTTAAATGGCTGCTATTAACACAAGTACTCTTTTCCTCTTAACACCTGCTCTCAGCCTATGACACCACGTTACAAAATCATACGTGCAGCTAGTTTTCTCTAGTCAGCATTTTATCCTGTGTACTCAGAAACCTGAATCCATGAGTGGCAGTTACAAGAAACTGGTGCCTCTGGCCTCTGTCTGTTCACAGCAGCTCCTAGCATACTGCTCTTTGCTTTCCTAAGCAGGTTTAAAGAGGATCCTGTAACAGCCTAATATCTACTGGAAAACTGACTCAGTTTCTCCTTTCAAGTACTGATAGACAGCCACTGAGATCAGTAATTCAAAACTGACCGAGCATTTGGTCATGCTATATTCACCATTCTACCACGGAGAAGTGATACTACGCGTCCTACTTGGGTAAGGATTTCAACTAGGACATCTAGTACAGTATGCCCACTGACAGCAGGGAGGGAGAAAACATTACACATGAAAATAAAATGTAATCCAAGAATTAACTGCGTGTTTCTACTTAAAGAATGAGATTTCAGTAAGAAAGTAACTGGTAACTTCATACTAACTTGTCAGGTGCTGCATATAAGTAGATTCTGTTTCCAGCTCATCTTGCCTTCGCTTCAGTACCGACACAGCTCGTTGCTGGAGAAGTGCACGTACAGCAGATTCGAGCTCAGTTATGTATTAAACAAACACAAACAAAGTGTTTATGTCCTTAAAACAAAGCACAAAATCCTTGCTAATAATAGCACCTGCGTTGGAGCAAAGAAGAACTGCAAGACTTACCCATACCAACATTTACAGAAGCACTGTGTGTGGACAAGATTCATGCTTTGGAAAACATCAAATGTCACTGACGTAGTGGTAGTTCTGAAGGTACCCCCACTGACATTTTACCCATATTCCACTACACAGCACGCTGCTAAAGAGCATAATATGGCAAGTGTAGCGACGTTACACTGCATAGATTCTACCCAAGTCGATGTGGGTAGGAATACAGCATACATCAGTGCGTCCCACTTAATTTATACCAACTTAATATCAGCAAGCTATTACTACCAGACGTGTTCTCCCTCCCCTTCTTGTTACTTTCCAAATAGGTCTCCCACTCTTCATAGTCTTTCACATTTGATTGTACTTGAACTCCTCACATCACTTTATCCATTTCTTTCAGGTGATCAAGGCCAAAAAAAACCAACATACAATTCCACAGAAATATTTAGTCCACTTCAGTGGAAATTCTTTGAACACAAGCAGGCCAGCAGCAGTCTGTACAAAAGAGTATACATACACAGAGGTTCACACAAGTGAACGGCAGATGTTTGTGTTTCAGCTGCACGATGTCTGAACTGATCAGTACAGCTGCTTCTGGCTGCGTGAGCACTGAGAGGTGATGGGGATGGCTATCTCGGTAGCTGCAGATGCCTGACCCCACCTGTCCTTCACATCTAGTGAAAACAGATGAGGGACATCCTGGTTTAGAAGGAGGAGATCGCTGAGCCGGCGGTCCGAGAACCGGCAGCTCGCCCGCACGCGTAGCGCTTAGGAGCAACAGTTGCTGGTTTGGAGTCGTCGGGCGCATGCTCGCTGTGACCTGGAGGACTAATCACAATAGAGAGCGGCGGATGAGCTGCACAGAGCGGTTACGAAGCCACTTCCGCATTCCTACGCGCACGCGTTGTGCCGCCTGCAGGACTGAGCAGCGGACAGCGGCAGTTCCGCGCATTGGCCACGAGGTGGCGGCAGAGACCGCGGAAAGAACTTGGACGGGATCGATGCGGCCCGCGGCGCAATCGCTGGCGGTCAGTGCTCTGTCGCGATGACGGGGGAAGAACACGGAATGAGAAGTGGGGGGCGGTGGGGGTGAAGAGGAAGAAAACAGAGGGAAATTCCTCCAAACTCAGGAAAGCCGTGCTAAGAGCTTTACAAAAAGAGAATAATAATAATAATAATAATAATAAAGTTTAAAAAATTACTTTTTGCCAGCATCTGTTGCACTGTTTTTAAATATTCACATACCCAAATTAAACTGCCCAGTACACAAACAAACACCCAGTACAGAATCTGGCACTCCATGGTCCTCCCAGAGCTTGTTACTGCTTTTTAGGCTGCTCTACAGGTATGCTGTCCTTTCCCCTTCATTCCCCTGTGTCTTGCCCCCTTCCTTCACCCCGTGCCTTCCCCATTCCTTTTCCAGGCTTTCCCTTTCCTTTCCCCGCTTCCTTCCCCACGCCCTCCCCCTGCAACAGCCCCATGTTCTGCTGCTGTTCTCAGCTGACAATCCTTACACCACACTGTTCAAACACATCGGATCAGACTGCATACTGGCACTGATTTTAAAACAACAACAAATACATACAGTATTATGCGTGGATAACAAACTCCTACCTGCTTGAAGACCAATAGCAGCTCCTCATCCTGCAGTAACTCCTGCACACGGCCAGGTCTCCCGTGCAGGGATTTGGCATCTGCAGTGGCTTCGCAACACTGGATTTGAGTCTTTGACTTCCACCTCAATCTGCTCGACAGCTCCCCCCCTCAATCTGCTCTTGTGCTCCAGAGAGAGATCCAAGGCATGAAGAGGTGCAGTGCAACACAACTGGATAACGCTCTTGAAGAATGGCAACACCTGAGCAACACAGAGGAAGGTAGCAGGAATAAAAGGGCAAAGCAAGGCAAAACCTCGGGGAAAGAAAGGGAAAGGTGAGAGGAAAATGTCACACAGCCTGCAAGGTGCCCTAAAGAGCCATAACAAAGTCTGGCAGCACTGCCACACTGTGCAATGGGAAAGATTAGTATATGTACATGGTCCTTACCTGTTCAGGCAACCACTCACCTAAGTTGGGTTCTGGGGAATTATGGGACATGCAGCTTTCCATTCCTGAGCAGCATATGGACAAGCAAGGAGAAGGAAATAAAGGAAGGCAGAGCACCATCAACACACTCAGTGCATGTCCATGCAGACTCCCAAACCCACAGCTTCCTGGGTTGTTTCTGCTTTTGTAGCATTTGCATGCTGCAGATGAGGAAAACGCTATGCTGTTTGAGTCTTCTTCTCCAACAGCCAGCTACAGGTAAATGGCAGCTAACCTGCAGACCGAGCACTACTGCCTGGAGTTGGTCAGGGGGAGCTCCTCCTGCCGCTGCTGGATGGTGATGCTGACAGGGCTGGAGATGCTCTGCAGGGCCAGCTCGTAGCTGGGAGCCAGGAATGGACACGGCGGGAGAGAGGAGAGAGCTGTCGGGGGCCAGCCGAGGCATCCCTCACTCAAAAGCTTTGAAGCTGCACGCTGCTTCTTGGCACTTTGTCCCCCACAACTCCAGAGCACTTCCAGCTTTTCCCTGGCAATTCACGGCTTGCACAGTGCCAAACGCAACCAAGAAAAAAAGGCAAGAAAGAAGCAAAGGCCATGGCTATGCACACAAGCGGCCAGGAAGGGTTCAGCAGGAGAATGAAACCTGCACAAGTCAACTCAACAGATTCCAAGGAATTCATTGACATCTGACACAATTTGCAACGCCAGAAGCACTGCCACGCCAACAGCACCGTATTGGGAAAGCAGCACGTCCAAATCAGCCCCCTTGCCCTGCTCTACCCGCTCAGCCCAACACAGAAATCAAACACACAAACTCTCTTGCTTTGGCTCACGGCAGCCATCAAGCTCATGCTTTAGTGACACAGAGAACTCCATCTCCAGCTACTCCGTGTCTCGCTCACCACAAGCTCGGCTGGGAGCTGTCGCTCAGCCTGACACCACGGGCTGAAAAGAAATGTACATAAGCAATGCTCTTATCCACACGTGCAAATCTGGGGGCGAGGAATAAAAGGCTCCTTGGGCCATGGGCAAAGCAGGGAGCAGATGATAGGCAGGAAACAGGAAGGAGTTCAAGACCAGCTCTCCTGCACCAAAGACAGGGAGAGCTGAGTCAGCACCACGGGAGGACTTACGACACAGCTTGAGAGCTTACAGAGACCTGAGATTTCCAAAGGAGGCCGCCAGGGTAACTCTCACCAGTCTTTTGCAGGGCTCTCACGGATGCTTGCAATGCTGACTTCCACTGCCTATGGCATTGGTAGAAAGCCCAGGTGACAAATGCTCAATTGGTCTGGGTAACGCTTCCGTGCTTCCATGGTTATCACTGAAACAAAAGGAAAAAAATAAAAAGCATGCAACCCTATGAAATTTGCCTCTCTACTGCTGCTGTCAGCGTGACATTCAAGTCTGTCTTCCACACAGCTCCATCTGAGTGCCAAAAAGAAACACGTACAGAGATGCTTAGAAGATTCTTTGTGCAGATACAAATGCAGGGTGCATGCGTATTCTCTACAGCAAGAAACATTAATTTCTCAAGCAGTAGTATGAAAGGTCAATGAAAAGGAAATGGATGACAAAACCTTTTCATATAAGAAGTCCTTGCTAAGCCTCTCCCCATCAAAAAGGAAGCCTCCGGGCATTGTTAGCAGCAGTTCCCAGAACATCTTGCACCACAAAATGCAGCACACTCCTTTTTTTCCACAGGCCCCTCATTTCTCTCATTGGCATCAGATTCACTCCACTTCAAATACACGGATCAGAACAGCCCTTCAGTTTGGCTGAGGTAGGAACCCACTGCTGGGATGTCCCCCACTCCCATTCCCCACTATGTCCAGTACTGGGGGAAACTGGGGAAAGGAAGAGCAACTGCCATCACCTACCCAGACATCCGCAGGGCCTTCCATACAGTCTCACATCACAGGGAGAAGCGGGAGAGCTCTCGTGGCACAAAGAGTGCACTTTGGCCACAAGAACCCCAGGCACCGCTACAGGCTTGGGGCAGAGGGGCTGGAAGACTGTGGAGAGGAAATGGACCTGGGGGGTTGATTGACACTAGACTGAACACTGCCAGCAGTGTGCCCAGGCGGCCAAGAAGGCCAATGGCATCCGGGCTTGTATCAGAAATTGTGTGGCCAGCAGGAATAGGGAAGTAATTGTCCCCCTGTACTCAGCACTGGTGAGGCCGCACCTCGAGTACTGTGCCCAGTTTTGGGCCCCTCACTGTAAGAAAGACATCGAGGCCCTGGAACGTGTCCAGAGGAGGGCAACAAAGCTGGTGAGGGCTCTGGAGCACAGGCCTTATGCGGAGTGGCTGAAGGAGCTGGGATTGCTCAGTCTGGAGAAGAGGAGGCTCAGGAGAGACCTTATTGCTCTCCATAACTACCTGAAGGGAGGCTGTAGTGAGCTGGGGGCCAGCCTCTTCTCTCGGGTGACTAGTGATAGGACTAGAGGGAATGGCCTCAAGCTGCGCCAGGGAAGATTCAGGCTGGACGTTAGGAAATTCTACTTGTCTGAAAGGGTGGCCCGGCACTGGAATGGGCTGCCATTCCAGAGAGGTGGTGGAGTCATCAAACCTGGTGGTGTTCAACGAGCGTTTGGATGTTGTGTTGAGGGACATGGTTTAGGGGGAACCATTGGTGAAGGGCGAACGGTTGGACTGGATGATCCTGTGGGTCTTTTCCAACCTTAGCGATTCTAGGATTCTAGGAAAGCTCGGAGAAGGCTGGAGAAATCAAGGTTGCCTCTAAGGTGCTGCTTTCAAACAGCATGAGTTGTTGGGCATGAGACGGGAAAGACAAGGTTCCGGTTCCAAAGGCTTCCAATCCCCGTGGATCTGGCTGTCTGCAAAGACAACAGCTGCCTGCTTTCCAGCAGGGTGATGCTCACCCAGCAAAGCACTCACCCAGCAGATGCCTTTCCTACAGTCACAGCATCAGCAAGGTAGGAAAAGACCTCTGAGATCATCCAGTCCAAACACCCACCTACCACCAATATTTCCTTCCCACTAAGCCACATCCCTCAGTGCAACATCTAATGTCCCTTGAACACCTGCAGGGACAGGAACTCTATCACCTCCCTGGGCAGCCCCCTCCAGCGGCTGACTACCCACTGGGAGAAGTTCTTCTTCACATCCAACCTCAATCTCCCCTCATGCAACCTGAGGCCATTCCCTCTAGTCCTAGCACTAGTTCCATGCGAGAAGAAGAACACCCCCACCTCCACATAACCTCTTGTCCGTCACGTAACTGGACAGAGGGAGAAGGTCTTCCCCGTGCCTCCTTTTCTCCACACTAAGGAATCCCACTTCCCTCAGCCGCTCCCCATCACACTTGAGCTCTAGACCCCTCACAGCTTCATTGCGCTTCTCTGGACACACTGCAGGCTTTCAGGGTCCCACTTCTAGTCAGGAGCCCAGAACTGAACACACTACTCAAGGAGAGGACTCACCAGTGCTGAGTACAGTACAGTGGCGATGATCACTTCCCTGCTCCTGCTGCCTCCGGCCATTTGCAGTGCACTTCCACTCTAAACCGTTCCTTCTGCGCTACCGCTCGGATCCTCCCTTAGGGCTGGAGCTCAAGAGGTCAACACAACACAAAGAACACAACGTGCAACTGGAAGGCATGTCTCAAAGCCTGAAGAGTGAGAACGGGACCCTGCAGTTAGAGACTCTGAGAAGGGCCTCACAGGATGCCTGGGGAAGGGGACCTGCAAGTCGGACGCAAGGGAAGAGCAACAGAAACTTCCCTAAAGAAGTTACAGAAATCTTCACTAAGGTATGCTTAGCTGTGTGGCTATCGGGGATGCCTGGTAGAGCCAAAATGCAGCCCTAAGTTTAAAGCAAGAGCTACGGCTAGCCCACTAAGGGTAAAGCCTCATATCCCTTGGAGGATATGCAACTGGAGAAGGAGAAAAGAAACGATAGATAAGTTTTGGATTTCGGATTACTAATTGAATGTGAATCCAAATACAATACTCCAATCTTGCCGATGAATCCATATGATCCATACACTTGAGTAACTAAGTTAGGGAATGAGTAGGTGGAGTTTGCCTTCTGGATGTGAAGGATGCCTCTTCTGCCTGGTTTGGCCAAAGGAAGCCTAAGGTGATTTGCCATTGAATAGGAGAGCCCCAGTTCGAGACAAAAAACTGGGGGACACGTAGAACAGAATAAAAATGATCTAGCAGGTAGAAGCCCTGCTAGACTATAGAAAAGGGGGGAACTGAAGAGTGAGAACAGGAGCCTGCAGTTAGAGAGAGAAGGGCCTCACAGCAAGAAAAGGGAAAGTAGCTGCACAAAGTAGCAATAAGAGGCAAACAAAGGGAGTTTAGGTAGAGAGTGCTAGAAAACAAGGGATTGCAAGCACTTTCACAGACACTAGGTCTGGAATAACAGGGAGGATGAAGGCCATCGAGATAAGGACTGGAGAGCAGCTCGAAAACACGGGGCAGGGAGCTGATTAGATGTCTACAGGGCAAGCTGAAACCGGTTCGGGGGATGCCCCCCCCTTCGGGGTCACAAGTGTGCAGTGAGGAAGACTACGAGCCTTCCCAAGGAAGATTACAAGCCTTCATCATCACGACCTTCTACGCACACGCAAGGGGGGAAGGGACTGCATGCTAATGGGCTCTCAAGAATGGAATGAATATGTCTCCGAATTCCTGTCAACTACTGATTAGCTATTAGTTCGACCTACCTACATCTATAGCACCATTTCTCCTGACAGTGTGCAAGTTAGGTGGAGCGATCCCCCTTGCACCAGGGAGTACGCGCATCACCAAGAAACACATGCCTGCTCTAAATCCTTAGCGGCTATACGGTCTGATTGCCGCATGTCAAGCCCAGAAGAGACACCTCCCTCACCTTGGGCACAGCTCACCAACCAAGAGCCAGGCCTTGCCAACGTGGTTGATCTGAGAAGGCGGGAGGGGGCCGCACATCACACCAGAAGTATCCATTTCACTTGCAGCTCTATGGAGAGAACAACACCAACTAACAGGCCTGAATGAATTTGCTCACAAGATGAACAATGAGATTGTTCTTCCTTAAAAGGCACACAGAGATTCCTAAAACAAATAGAGAACGGCAGCACTTCAGATCGGCCAAACAGGTTCCCGTTCCTACGCCTCATCCTCTTACCCCAACTTGCCTCCCCTCATCCCCTTCCCCTACTCCTCCGTGATGCCCACTGGCTTCAAGTCAGGTCGCAAACACATAGGACTCCTTCCACACGACTCCAGCACAAAGAATGTCACACTTGTTCCATACACTCAAATGGACCAAGCAGTGCTCTGCAGTCTGCTACGCAGACTCAGCCCCAAAGACTGGCTGGGCATCAGCACGTGCATCATTCTTCAAACGCCCCAGCCCAGCAGCAAGGGAACAACCAACCTGCAGAACTAACTCGTTGCCGGTTGGTCCAGATGTCTGTATGCTCCCTCCCACGGCCCAGGCCAAGCATGCTGAGCTGCTCCTCCTTTGTGCAGGACGACAACGGTGCCCATGGTATGTGGTGGCTATGCACAGCATGCCTTTTACTTGCTTTTCCTCTCTCCGTCTTCCATCACCAAACAGCACCTCCAATCTCTCCTGGCTAAAAAATCACTTGGGGAAAAAAGGAACTGGCAACCTTACTTTTAAAATTACTACTTGATGATTTAAAGCAGAAGATCACCCAGCAAGGACACCTACCTTACACAAGCTCAACCTACAGGGAAACGTTATTCCTCTGCGTCTGCACACTCGGCACGCATTTTCAGCTGCAGTAGTCAGCCCAGTTCTCAGCACAGCTTTACCATCCACAGAAAGCCAGTTCAGGGCCACCATCTTTTTCCCTCTTCTGAAACACTCTACTGCTGCAAGAAGCAACGATTACAGTCACACAATCACAGAACTGTAGGGGCTGGAATGGACCTCTAGAGATCACTGAGTCCATCCTTTCCCCCTGCAAAATAGGCTCCATACAGCAGGCTGTACTGTAGGCATCCAGCTGGGTTTGGAGTATCTCCAGAGAAGGACAATCCACAACCTCCCTGGGCAGCCTGACTATATACCCCCCCACCCAGAACATCCCCACAGCCACCTATAGCCACAAATCCTCTGATGGCTCACCACAGCCCCAGATCCCCCCTAGAGTCCCCCTCAGCTCCTTACAGACCCATACGCCTTAACAGTCCCTGCACAGCCCCCTTACAGCAGCCCCATATCCCCCTATAGCCTCCCCACAGCCCCCAGTAGCCACAGGCCCGCCTTAGCCCCGCTTCTGGGGGGCTGCAATGGGTCTGGAAGCACTGGGAGCAGCGCTGGAGGGGTTGGGGGTTGGGGGGGGGCATGGTTCAGATGCTGGCAGCAGCACTGTGGTGCTGGGTGACCCGAGGCCTCCATCAGTCCCAATCCCACCACCCATCTCCCAGCCCCATCCCCCAGCCCTCATCCCAATCCCACAGCGCAACCCCAAGGGAGTTCCACGGGGGAGGGGAGGGCAGTGTGCTTGGGGGGCCGCGCAGGGCCCCTCTCCCTCTCCCGCTCCCGTTTTCCCGCACACCTCCGGCGGAGCTGTCCTCAGCACTCGCTCCCGTTGTGCCGCGGCTTCCGGCTCGGTGCTGCCCGGACAGCTCCGGCGGACGCCGCGCTCTCCTGCGGGGCGGCCCGGGCGGGCGGAGCGGCGCTTCGCTGACGAGAGCCGCGCCTGACACTGCCGGCTCCCAACGGCCGCTCCCGCGCACGGCAGCTCAGCCAATGGGAGCGGGCGGAACTGCCGCTGAGAAAAGAGACGCCGGGGGAGGGACAGAGCTGCCGCTGACCAATGAGAGCCCGGGGGAGGGACAGAGCTGCCGCTGACCAATGAGACGCCGGGGGAGGGACAGAGATGCCGCTGACCAATGAGACGCCGGGGGAAGGACAGAGATGCCCCTGACCAATGAGAGCCCGGGGGAGGGACGGGCAGATGCTGCTCACGGCGAGCTCCTCCTGCCGCTGCTGGATGCTGATGCTGACGGGGCTGCAGATGCTCTGCAGGGCCAGCACGTAGCTGGGAGCCAGGAATGGACACGGCGGGAGAGAGGAGAGAGCTGGCGGGGGCCAGCCGAGGCATCCAGGAGCATCCAAAAGCCCTCACTCAAAAGCATCACAAAGCCACAGCCATAGCACGGAAGCTGGGCATGATCATGAGCAGCATCCCGGATGCTGGAGATTCTTTGCTACCATACACTACGGGAGCACAGCTCTCGCTGCAGGCATCCCACAGCCAGACAAAATGGGAACAAACCCGGAGCGCTGCTGCACGCACAGCCCACAGCCATCGCCTTGCAACATGAGCTGCCTTGCTGTTGCTTGCATCCATCCCAATCCCTGGGAATGAAGACTCAGAAGGCAGTCAAGGCGTTGATCCAGCACCAGCGTGCTTTTATTCATTAACAGCCAGGAGGGCCTATTGCTGAGAGGTCCGGTGTACAGATGGGACTCATCCTCTCTGGTGAAGGAGAGAGGCGCTCAGAGCTCGTGCTGCTGCCCGGTGCCTGGGACTTGAGCTCTGATTCTACGTCCCCCTCCACCAGGCTCGGCTCCTCCTGGCTGACGCTGACCTGCTCCTGCATGGAGCTGCTGCTGTCGGGGCACTCGGGCTGTGCTTGGGCTGGGCTGCACTGCAATGGTGCCCCGTCACAGTCCAGCTCGGTGAGTGTTGTTTCTGGCAGGCTCAGGTCAGCGTCTTCTGCACAGCCGGGAGAGATGAGGGCTTCCACGTGGATCAACACCTTCATTCCCTCACTGATGTTATACGGCAGGCTGTCATCCGAGCTGCAGTGATTTGTGCTTCCTAGCAGCTCTCCACTGATGGAAGCACACAGTGAACCATCGCTATACGCTCTGGCTCTTCTGTGTGGACGAGGGCTCGGTTCACCTAGGAAGGAGTAGATACACAGGCAAACAGTTAGTGGCAACCTTGCACAAGCTGAATGATGAGAGTGTTTCTTGAGATTTGCTTCTGCAGTGGCAGCAGGACAAAGGAAATAGGACAATAGCAACAGTAGGAGCACTGTCTCGAAAGGAACTGTTGCGCTTTTGTTGTGAGTCTTTCTCTTCTGTGTGGACTCCAAAGCCCTCGCAGAAAGCCTTCACCCTGTTGCAGTGTTACACAGTTTAAACATGTGCCTGCTGATACAGAGGCAACACGGAGTCGCAAGGGTACTCTTCCTTCCATCCTAAGTGTCAGAAGGAATCATTCTGAGACATACTGCAGTGGTGCCCATCTCCTGTCTCTTTCCAAAAGTACTCGGGGAAAGGCACGAGAGGGGTGTGCTCTGGCAGGTCCAGATCTTGACTTCACCAGAGACACCAGATTTGGGAAAGAAAGACAGGGCTGAACCGAAGGTGGTAGGCACGGGCTTGAACGCTAGCAGGAGGAACAAGCCAACTCCAAGCATGAATTCGATGGCGCTGACAAGCAGGGTTTTGACAGCTGGATGTGCACCCTTACCTGCCAGGACCACCACCTCTGTTTCCGAGGGCTCCCTGGCATCGCGCTGCAGTTGGCGTTTGGCCACAGAGGATGGTTTTCTCGGCCTGAAGCAGGAACACCAACTGCATGCTGGGGATTCCTTCACCCTGCTGGGTGGACTTGGTCTGGAGGGAGAAAAGAGGGAGCGGTGTGAGTCGTGCATGGTGCAGGGTGAGGGAAGAGCTGCCCTGAGCTCTTGCCAACACTTGCTTGTTCCTAGCGCTGCCTGGTTCCTGCTGAAACACAACTTAGAAGCTCGCTCTGATTCACACGGTTGACAATGGTTCCATTTCTAGAGCTCAGCCCTGGAGTCTTGCTGGCTACATTCCCCTCAGCCATGTCAACCCAGATGCAGAGCATGCAAGCAGAGGCTGCACAGCTGTCCAGGACAGCATCGAACGGAGGGCTTTGATTGAGCTGGCAAACATAACTGCTTGCTGAGGAACCGTGCAGCCAGAGAGGGAGTTCAAAAGCATCTCTGACACGTACATTAGCAGTAGGCCCCCTCTGGTGGCTAAACTGAGCCCGTCAGGCAACTGCGTGTTAGTTGAACCTCAGAGTCCAAAGGGAGGGGACATTCAGTACATTCAGGCACTAGCAATAGTGGAGAAAAACCCACAAAAGCCCACCCAACCAAGTCTGATAGGAAGCTGCTGGAAAAGAAAGTCCTCTTTACCTTTCAGATGGAAAGTCAATGATTGTGTGGAATTTCCCTCGCGCAGCTGCGGGGCCCTCTTCCACGTCCACGTCCCTGCTCTCTGTCACAGCGGCAGAGCTGCTGTGGCCTCCCCTCTGTGCCTGTGCCTCCTCCAGGGTGAGCAGCTTGGTGGCAGGAGAAGACACCCGCACAGACTTGGGACCTGATGGTGAACTGCGCCCTGGAAGGGAAGACCACAGCTAAGAGGGAGGATCAGAAAGCAGCGGCACAGCCATCACAGTTCTGGGGGAGGTGCCACACATCTCTCAGCCTTGCTTATCCGAACCACTGGAAAAAGAGGAGGTCAAAACCCTTTCATCAAGCTTCACCTGCACGCAAAACATCACCATGACAGGGACGGTTTTCTCATGCTCAACTTTGGGCTTGGACATTCTCCGCATCCAGCCCCAGAGGATGCCATATTCTCATCTAAGCCCACAAGCCTGCTGGCCCCTCGATAGCAAAAGCGTAGCTCAACAATCCTGGAGAAGGCCTGCATTTGATCAAGGTGTCTCATCAAGACAAAGCTCATGCAGGAAGACGCTCACCTGCTCCATCTCCGATGCCTGATGTGGAGCTGGAGCAGAAGAGGACGTCGGTGTGGGTGATGAGGAATTCTACCACGTCCGACTGCCTCTGCAGTTCCTCGCAGGCAGCTCTTCCGCTGGCGCAGGCAGCCTCGTTCTGCTGGGATCTGTAGAAAAGGCAGATTGGAGAAGTCATTGACCCGAGATCGTTTCCCCACGTTTGGGCATTTGGGCAGCCAAAGGCTGTCCAGTTGGGCTCTGGAGACTTCCGCAGTGGGCAAGCACTGATGCCACTGAAGACATTCTCCCGGCTGATCAAGGACACACCAGCCCCATCTGACAAAACCAAGAGAGCACAAATTGTCCTCCTCTCCAAAGTGTGCCCGTGGGGAGAACAGATCTAAGCCTTGTGCTGAGACGGAAAAAGAAGTTTACCTGAAGAGGTTGGGAGCCCACACAATTGCTAAGTTCTTAGCGGGCATGTTTGTGATGGAGCAGCTCCCAGCCAGACAAGCCAAGTGTCTCATCAGGTATTCCAGCGACCTGGAAAGCAAGAGCCAAACCTTCAGCACCACTGAGCACGCCGGGCTCACATTCACCAAACAAACCTCACTGTTCTTGCTACTAGCAAGTAGATCAAGCTTTCCCAAGTGCCACGCTGCAGCACCAAGCCCCACCACAGCACAGCTGCAGACATCAGCTGCACCAGCCGTGCCCCCGTGCCCAGGAGCTGACCCAATCCATTCACCCCACACAGCCATCCACCACTTCAACACACACAGGCATCACGTTGCCAGCGTGAGACAAAGCCTGCCATCGCATCATCGCCCTCTGAAATGCAGCAGGGCTGAGCTCCCCAGACCGAGGGCAGCAGTTTTCTGACCTGTAGTGAGGTGCAGGCAGCTGCTGGATGACCTCCTGCACTCGGAGCAACCGCTCCTCATCTGTACCGGCACAAACAGCGTCCTGGAAGAAAGCAGAAAGGGACTGAGACACACATCATGCGAGTCAAGCGTATGGGGCTAACAGAAAAAGGGCCTCAAAGCTGCAGAGGGCACTGCTGCTCCCATCTCCCACATTTCCAGTGGCAGGATGCACACACCAGGTGTTACGGTGCACGCAGTGTGCAGGAAGCACGAGCTGCTTGTTGTACAGAGACACCCACTGGACGTCCATCAAAACCCCAACTTCAACAGAAAAAAGACCAAAAAAAGGTGCGCAGGCGTGTGTGTGGATGGGAAAGGCCACGAAGAGGGACATGAAGGCCATTGCCTTGTGCTTACCGAGAACTTGCCATGCAGCTGCTCGCTCAGCAGAGGGCTCGGGAGCTCCCTGAAGTACATCTTGCACAGGGAGCTCACGCTGTGAATGTCCCGGACGGTGAGCTCCGGAATCTGCTCCGACTCAAAGTCATGGCTGGAGAGAAGGACACAAAAACAGAGGGCTTGGAGAAAGAGGAAAACAACTCCAAAGCAAGACAACATACAGTCCAGAAGCACTCTTACCGCAGCTTCTGGATCTTGGACGCCACGCCGGACAGGCGGTAGATCCCCTGCACCACGCCGTGCTGCTCAATGAACTCAGCGCAGCTCTGCACGACCTGGGGGACTACAGAACAAGGGCCAGCGCTTAGCTGAGCTCCTGATTCAAGTCCTGCTTCAGCCGCTGCCCCTGTCACATCCCATCCACTAAGCCCAGCCAGGCTACTGCTTGCCTCCTCCGTAGAGGAGAAAAAAGGCTGTCGCAGACGGCGCAGACAGGCAGGAGCCGGGGACAAAACTGGACACGGACGTGTTCTTGGCTTTCAAGAAATGCCAGGACCTGCCAAGCAGCCTGCAGAAAGTAATTCTGGGGAAGCCAGAGACACTGCCACAAGTCCCATCACAGCTCCCTCCAGTATGGAGGCGTGAGACCTCATGTCCAGAAGAGCTAGGAAACTGACGCACTACACTCTCTTGGGCCAAAAGGCTTCCTTGGTTTTCAGGCTAGCGTGGGATTGGCTTACACCTTTGGCTTTAAGCAAATACAAGTGTGCTGGTCTCCTATGAGCATTAGCCTCAGCTTCCCTTGCAGCCATCAACTCCCATCTCACGTTTCTCCACCGCTATCAACCTGCCCCTTGCTAGACATGATCTCCCTTTCTTTCATCTTTACATGCCCAACAGAGAGGAAGCTCTCAGGAACGGGCTGTTCCTTACCATCACGGCCAGAGTGGAGAAGATGCTCTCCCAGGTCACAGCCAAACACCCCTTCCTTCTCCTTCTCCAGCTCCATCTCCCGCTGCTTCGGTTCCTCTGGGCGGGCCTTCACGAAGGAACGAAGGAAGCTGAGGAGCTTGCCACGCTTCTTTGGCACTGCACAACAAAAGGAAGAAACCAGTTCATTTCAGGTTGGGCTCAGTGCGACCAGGCTGAGCGGAAACACATGCTACAGAGCACGTCAAAGCAGCAAGAACATTGCCAACACTGCATTCTACAAGGATTCGAGTATTTGCCCAAGCCCTCATTCTCACTGCCTACAAAACAGCAGCCCTACGCCCCGTGGGATGCAGGAAGGATCATCAACACAGAGGAGAACGTGGGATGGATAAAGGAGGTATTCAACACAGAACACACCCAGAAAAAGACTCCATTTGACTTCCCCGCGCCATCACATGTAACATCCGTACCTGGCTTTGGTGCTGAATTGAGGAGGGCCTCAGGAAGTTTTCCACTAATGAGCTCCACGCACTCACTGGGGAAAAACCCAACCTGGAACAAGAACAAAAAGAGGGATGGAATACTGAATGCAGCATTATTTCAACTGTTGCACCAAGAAAGTATGGCCTGCAGAAAAGTAACCCTCATTCAACATTTGCAGCCAGAAGACCTACAAAAGCAATACTTGGTTCTGCACAAGAAGGCTCTGTCCTCCGTGCTTGTACAAAGGACAGAGGTGGTCAACACCTGACTGCATATGGAGCACGAGAGGCTCTTGCTTCTAAGTCACATGAGGAGACAGTTTCCCACCCAAGCCCAGAGCCAAAGGGAAAGTCCTCTGACAGCGACACAGGGAAGCTGTTGACGTCCAGAAGCCACCCTGTGCAGGCCGAGCAGCTCTAAGCTGACGTTCCTCACTTGACTGCAATTGCGCCCAGGAGTCTGAAGCTTGTGCCTACCTGAAAGCCACGCTTGCCTCTCCACCAGGGGCTCAGCTCCTTTGCTGGCATAGCAGTAATGCACACCAGGTCTCCCACCTGCAAGAGATTGCAACATCAATCCCAGCGTCAGCGCAGCTGGGAGGAAAGCACAGCTGAAATGGCACCCTTCTTCTGCACTGCCAAAGAGCGCACAGCTTGAGAGCAATTGCACCGGGGCAGCTCTTCAGGCATTTCCCGTGGGAAAGCTGGGCTTGGAGGTACAAGAGCCACTGCCTTACACACCAGACAGAATACAGTGCAAGCATGCCAAATGAAACCATCTTTTAGACATGGCTGAACTCCTCCCTGCATCCAACCCAGTGCAAGTCCTCTCTGGACCTGCATCTTCTGGGCTTCGCCTCACAAGGAATTCTGAAGGTGTCTGAGAATATTCCTGATGCATTCACACGGTATACTCTTCTGGCCGTGACAACAAGGAACGCCTTCTTTATCTGCTTACCTCCAAGGAGAGCTCATCCGCTGCCTGGGCAACGTAGCTCTTAATAACATGGCCAGCAGCAATAGCTGGAATATTAAGAGATGACTCCTCACGGACCAGCAAGGGCTTCCCCTGGTTCTCAGGCTGAAACAGAGAGCACAGGCCATGGTGAGGAGCTGAGGACAAACAAGGAGGATTTCAGGGTGCCATCTCGATGCCACTAGCAAGGAAATGAAGCTTTTAAGGCAGCTCTTCAGGGACACCGAGAGAGCCGGAAGGATGCTCTCTCTCTTGAAAAGCAGGAGAGCACACCGGTGGCTCATTCTGCTGGCCCAAGTCAGGGAGACCAAGCAGAGCTTCACACTGTACCTCCGTCAACGCCCGGTCAGGCCCACGGCTGATCTCGCTGCTCGCGATGCCCATCACAGCAGGCGCGACAAGCTGCAACAGAAAAGAATCACAGTTAATGTGCTCACACAGCACTGCATCGAGAGACTTCTTCAGAACGACCCAAGGTTGCCCACTGGCGTAGGAAACTGTTCTACAAACAACCACTCTGTGCAGTCTACTCAAACGGGACAGCCGTTGCAATACGCAGCACTGGACCAAGTCGCTGTCCCTCTGCTAGCAGATGGGGACTCTGGCACAAAGCAGCAGATGCATTTGCCCGCAGCACGCTGAGAGTGCAGTAGCAGGCCAGGGAGAGGTGTCACTGCTGGGGCTGGAGCTGCTCCTCAGCCCTTGGCTCCCAGCAGCAGCCTCACCACCAGCGCCGGCCGCAGCCTTGCCCACGCATTTCCTCTGCCTGCATCTCTGCATGTGCTCCCTACAGCTGTCGGGCACACTCACACAGCCAAAGCATGCACGCCTGTGCCCCTGGCTCATGTTGTGCAGCTCTGCACAGAGTGGGGCTAGGGCTCTTTGCCTAAGGGATTGCTTTCCTTCACACTAGCTGCTCCCAGCACTACAGGCAGCATCCTGCTGAGGGTTGAGCTGGAGAGGAAGTGGAAAAATCCCACACGTGACCAGAGCTGCATTTCAGCTGGACGAGGCTGTGTTACTACACACGGTGTGACTAAACACGGGCTGCTGAACCATGTGGCAATACAAAACATGGCACGTACCTGGCAAGAGATCAGAACAAGGGAGAAGAAGATCCTCGAACCCGCAGCCGTTCCTTGTCACTTTGCTCTGATCTTCCACGAGCAAAAGCTGCACCAAGGGAGCAGGCGGAGGGTGGGGAGGGGAGGGAGAAAGAGCAGGTCAGTGAGCCTCCACAATTTAGCAAAGAAGGCGAGGGAAAAACCGTGGGACAAATGCCACCTCGATGGATGGCTTTGGAAGTGATGGCCTGGGGGAAAACGGTTTCTGACAGTCCAGGCTAAGCAATATGATCCTAGGAGCTCCGCCAGCCAGCACTTCTCAAGCCCTCACTGCCCAGCCGTCTATCCCACACCTTCTCAGCTTACCTACAAGGCGCTGCGCAAGACGGGATGAAGACAAAGGGACTCAATCAGTGCACAAGTGCAACAAGCCACGTACTCACGCCGAGCTCAAGCGCTCCAATGAAGGGAAGCAGCACGCGCTGCTCCTCCCCTCATTCTAGCCGCTTATGACATCACTAAGGGCCACCCGGCTGCTCTACCATGGACGGACAAGGTGGGGAGGCAAGACCACGTCACAGGACCACAGGATTCCAAAAGGGCACCCCAGCGTTCGAGAAATCAGTGCGTGGCTGGAATTCTATCCCAGCCAAATCCTGGAGAAGCTGGCATGGGGTTGTCGGGACCAAAGTGCAGGACCCGGCGCTTGGTCCTCTTGAGCCTCTTGCTGGGCCTATGGCAAATCCACACCAGGGTCCTTCTTTGCATCCACGGGCGGCTTAGAGCAGTCATCTCTTTCACCTGGATGGAAATAAAGGAAGAGAAACACAGCACTACTACCAGACTGCTTTGCCAATTTCTTTCCCGAGCACATTTTTGCCTTTTGGCTTCCATGACGACCTCATTTCCTCCTCCTTTTCTTGGGGGGAAGCTGCCCCCCGTGCCTGAGCTTCACAAGACAGCATGAAACATGACAGTAAGACAAACGCTTGCCCTGGGTGCAGGGTGGCTGTGCTTTGCCAGGTATACTAGCGGGCTAGGAAGCGTCACGTGGCAGCTCCAGGCCCAGTCTGCATTCAGTCACTGTGGCCACAGCTGCTGCCTCACCGCCAGAACGTATCTGAGGATACAGATGGACGCAGGCACTCCTGCTCCTTCTGCAAAGCCCTCCTCTGCACAGCCCGTTAGCTGCTGCTCGCTGCTATGTCAACCGGGCTCCCCTTTACAGCAGCCCTGGGATAAACACGCCTGTACTCTTCCGTGCAGCAGCGAGCTCCAGGGATGAAGCAGCACAGAGGAAACCAACAGAATCTACTGCTGCTGAATCCACCAGCTCCTTCTGCCCACCAAGAGTAATATCGTGGGACAGAACACAAGGGGGGATAAGCGCTTCCGCTCGCACACAGACAAAGGGAATCAAAACAGCTTCATCAAGAAGAGCTCGTAGAGTAAACCCAGCCTCAGAGACACAAATGCATCTGGTTCCAGTAAATATGATGGCACCTTGTTGATGAAACGCTGTTCTGCTGCTCGGAGAGCACGAAGCATGCTGTGTTGACAGGCAAAGCAGTGCGATGCCCAAGCTGAGCACGCAAACCTCCCCAGCACCCCTGGCCAATGCTGCCAGGGAAATGCACGACCTTCAGCCCCACATGGCTCGCTGCACGGACACTGGGGGGCTGTCTTAGTCTCAGGTGGGATCCATTTTTCTTCAGTGTCTGCTATGATGCTACAACAGTGAGAACACTCTCGTGTTTATAGTTTCTGAGAAGCAGACCTGGACAGAGCCAAGGCCGTTCTCAGCAAAGCTCTCAAGAAGGAGCTGACAGGAAACCAAATGAGGACAGCTGATGTCGACGGGCCAAAGGGATATTCCATACCATATGACATCAAGTGGAAGGGGTTATGGACGGGGTGGGAGCTCATCTCACTCTCTTCCTCTGCTTGCCCATTGCTTGGGAGGTGCTGAGCCACTGCTTCTACATCACTTCTTACATACTTTCATATGTATATAAGTATGTGTGTGTGTGTGTGCGTGCATCCATTACTTCTATCCCTTTCTCTACCTTTGGAAAGAGATTTCTCTCAACATATGAGTTCCACCTTCTTTTTTTTTCCCCCATAATTCTCTCCCCCATCCCACTGGGAAGGGGGGAGTAAGCAAAGGACTCTGTGGTGCTCAACCACACGAGGGCTGCAAAGCAATGGCAGCAGACGTGCAGTGCACTGTCATAAGTGCACATGTACATAAGCAGATGCTCTCATCCACACGTGCAAATCTGAGGGCGAGGAATAAAAGGCTCGCTGGGCCATGGGCAAAGCAGGGAGCAGATGATAGGCAGGAAACAGGAAGGAGTTCAAGACCAGCTCACCTACACCAAAGACAGGGAGAGCTGAGTCAGCACCACGGGAGGACTTACGACACAGCTTGAGAGCTTACAGAGACCTGAGGTTGCCAAAGGAGGCCGCCAGGGTAACTCTCACCAGTCTTTTGCAGGGCTCTCACGGATGCTTGCGATGCTGACTTCCACTGCCTATGGCATTGGTAGAAAGCCCAGGTGGCAAATGCTCAATTCGTCTGGGTAACGCTTCTATGCTTCCACGGTTAGGACTGAAACAAAAGGAAAAAAAAAAAGAATGCAGCCCTATGAAATTTGCCTCTCTACTGCTGCTGTCAGCGTGACATCTAAGATGAGCATTACGCGTCCCTGCACCTGACTGAAGATTCATCCAAGTCTGTGGGCACTGTTAGCAGCAGTTCCCAGAACATCTTGCACCACAAAATGCAGCACGCTCCTTTTTTTCACAGGCCCCTCCTTTCTCTCATCAGCCTCAGATTCACTCCACTTCAAATACACCCATCAGAACAGCCCTTCCGTTCTGCTGAGGTAGGAACCCACTGCTGGGATGTCCCCCACTCCCGTTCCCCGCTATGTCCAGCACCGGGGGGGAAAGGAGGAGACACTGCCATCACCTACCCAGACTTCTTGCAGGGCCTTCCAGACGCTCTCACATCACAGGGAGAAGCGGCACAGCTCTCGTGGCACAAAGCTCAGAGAAGGCTGCAGAAATCAAGGTTGCCGCCAAGGTGCTGCTTTCAAACAACGTGACTTAGCGGGCACGAGACGGGAAAGACAACGTTCCGGTTCAGAAGCCTCCAATCCCCATGGATGTGGCTGTCTGCAAAGACCACAGCTGCCTGCTTTCCAGCAGGGGGACGCTCACCCAGCAAAGCACTCACCCACCAGATGCCTTTCCTACAATCATAGCATCAGCAACGTTGGAAAAGACCTCCATGATCATCCAGTCCAAACACCCACCTACCACCACCATTTCCTTCCCACTAAGCCATGTCCCTCACAACAACATCCAGTGTCCCTTGAACACCTGCAGGGACAGCAACTCTATCACCTCCCTGGGCAGCGGCTGACCACCCACTGGGAGAAGTTCTTTTTCACATCCAACCTCAATCTCCCCTCATGCAACCTGAGGCCATTCCTTCTAATCCTAGCACTAGTTCCACGGGAGAAGAGGACCACCCCCACCTCAACCTCTCGTCCGTCACGTAACTGGACAGAGGGAGAAAGTCTTCCCTCAGCCTCCTCTTCTCCACACTAAGGAATCCCACTTCCCCCAGCCGCTCCCCATCACACTTGTGCTCTACACCCCTCACAGCTTCATTGCGCTTCTCTGGACACACTGCAGGCTTTCAGGGTCCCCCTTCTAGTCAGGGGCCCAGAACTGAACACACTACTCAAGGAGAGGACTCACCAGTGCTGAGTGCAGTACAGTGGCGATGATCACTTCCCTGCTCCTGCTGCCTCCGGCCCTTTGCAGTGCACTTCCACTCTAAACCGTTCCTTCTGCGCTACTGCTCGGATCCTCCCTTAGGGCTGGAGCTCAAGAGGTCAACACAACAAAGAACACAACGTGCAACTGGAAGGCATGTCTCAAAGCCTGAAAGAGTGAGAACAGGACCCTGCAGTTAGAGACTCTGAGAAGGGCCTCACAGGATGCGCTGGCAGTGAGAATAGCCTTCATGTGCAGAGATGTCGGAAACCCAAAATTCCAGTGTTAGCACTGGAAATCTCCGGAGAGGAGAGGAGGAGGTGAAACTGAAATGTCATGCTAGTTGTTTATGTAGTGATGAGAGTTTGGGAAGGGAAAAGTTGCAGAAGGATGCAGGCTGAGGAAGGCCAAGATGAGCAAGGTGGAACAGGGTGGTAGATCCAAAGAGAGCTGAGCAAGAGAAAGGAAAAAAACGGATTGAGGAACAGAGATAGTAAGGCCATTGGCAAGAGCAACAGCTGTTCCTGTTGCGGTGCTAGAGTAGAGCCCTAGGACACAGAGGTCCCCTCAGAAAGTTGTAGGGGGGGGCCTGGAAGAGCCTGTGGAGTGGGAGGCTTCCAGCCCTGCTGGACCAAAAGCACTGTGCCAACTGCAGGGAAATGAGACAGCGGTGCACAAATCCAACCATCTCTGATTGCAAAAGCTGAAGAATGGCAACCTGGGAAGTTATTCCTAGCAAATCCACCGGTGAAATCGCAGCTAGGAGAGCAGGAGAAAGAGGTTTCGTTTCCGGTGGCACGGGTGCCTCTTACCTCCCGGAGATGATTTTGCAACACAAGTCGGAGCTACTGCCCAACAAGAAAAGGCTTCCCTTTTGGGATCAGTTCAAGAGAGGCTGAGAAAATAAGGAGGAATACATACATGCCTGTAGATGCCAGGTTCTCCAAAACCGTTCCTCTGGAAAGACTGATCAGAACAAATGGATGCAGAGAGTCAATTCAATAACACTGGAGCTAAGGGTCAAACAAGATGAACTGACTGAAAAAGGTAAGTCTGGCTTTAATGCAAACAGGGACAAACAATGGGGTAACCTCAGAAGTTACAGAAAACTTCACTAAGGTATGCTTAGCCGTGTGGCTATCAGGGATGTCTGGTAGAGCCAAAATGCAGCCCTAAGTTCAAAGCAAGAGCTACAGCTAGCCCACTCAGGGTTAAGCAGTGCCCTTTGAGGATATGCAACTGGAGAAGGAGAAAAGAAACCATAGATAACTTTCGGATTTCGGATTACTAATTGAATGTGAATCCAAATACAATACTCCAATCTCTCCAATGAATCCATATGATCCATACACTTTAGTAACTAAGTTAGGGAATGAGTAGGTGGAGTTTGCCTTCTGGATGTGAAGGATGCCTTTTCTGCCTGGTTTGGCCAAAGGAAGCCTAAGGTGATTTGCCATTGAATAGGAGAGCCCCAGTCCGGGACAAAAAAGACTCCGTTCACCTGGACAGTGTTAGCCAGGGCTGTGAGAACAGCCCAAGGATTTTGGAGAACTGCTCAACTCGGGAGCCTGAGATTTGGGTTCCTCCATCCCACGGTGGAACTTGACTGCAGCATGTGGATGCCACAGAAACAAAGAGGGCTGTGTGCAATGGACTGCAAATGTGCTGAATTTCTTGGTTTCAGTGATGATCGACTTTCTCAACAGAAGGCACCAAGAACTCAACGGCAAGGGACCTATCTGGGATAGGAGGTTACAGCTGGACTTGGAACCTCAAGGACTGCCAGGAAGGAAGCCATCTGCCAAAGGCCTGAGCCACAAAGTGCCGAGGAACTCCGTACATTCTCAGGAATCACAGCAGGGTGCCAACCGTGGATACACGGCTACGGACTGGTGGTAAAGCCCCTTCAGGAAGTGAAAAAGAGTGGTTGAGGGCGGTGGCTGCACCAGTGCTCAAGACTCAAGAACCTGGGACATCTACACTAGGCCAAAGAAGAACAGTTGGAATATCTCATACAGTGTCTATACTGTTTTGGAGGTAAAAGGGGGGGCATGAGCTCTCACCCCCAGGGCTTCCTGAAATACCAGGCCATCCTGGTACAGCAGGATGATGCAGAAATAACTGCAACTCATATTGTCAACCCAGCATCTCTCCTTTGCGGAACTCCCAGAGAACAAGCATTTCAGGACTGCTTGGAAACAACCGAAGCTACGCACTGTTACCAGTCGGATCTGAAAGACGAATCCTTAGCAGATGCAGAAGACACCTGGCTTACTGATGCAAGCAGGTTGGTGAGACAAGGAAACCGTAAGGCAGGATATGCAGGAACTGCTACTGACAAGGTCACCGAAACACAACCATTACCTGGGGGGACTGTCTCTAGGAAGCCTGAAATAACTGCCTTGACAAGAGCCTGACATAGACGCACAGATGCTAATTGTGGAGATGGGATGCTACATGCTCATAGGACCACCTGAAGAGAGCAAGGATTGCTCACGCACAAGGAAAAACAGCCTGATGTAAATCAACAAAGAGCCTGGCTATCATCCATTGTCAAGGACATCAGAAAGGGAACACCGTACCGGAAAGTGGAGAGAAGATGGTGGACCAGGGGGCAGAACAGGTCGTTGAAGAGGGCTTTAATTCCAGACCGTAAGCTTAAAATTGCTGAACCTGAGTCAAAACCTGTAAAATATTTTCAAGAAGACAGCAATCTAATTCATCATTTAGAAGGGAAGAGAGCAGGCTGACAGATGGACACATTGTTTTGCCCTTTGGTACTCCATGGGAATTGGTTCTAAGAGAGGAGAGGAAAATGTCTTGGGCAAACAGACGTTACAAAGCACGATCCTAGTACCAGCAAAGGGCTACAAGTGGGCCTATTGGGAAAGGGAACCTTCCAGGGCAACAGTGACAAAGTGACTTCCTGAAACCCCCAAGAAAAGGGCGGGATCGCTGGATGTTGGCACTAACTGATACCTTTTGGGGGTGGCCAGACGTATTTCCCTGGAGGACTCCTAAGGTTCGGGAAGCAACGAAAATGCTTTTACATGCTGTTAATTCCAAGGTTCGGGGTTCCTGGAGCAATCTCAGCAGATCGAGGCCCACATTTTTGCCAAGGTGGTCCAAAAAAAAATAAGCACATTATTG
Organism: Gallus gallus; assembly: GCF_016699485.2. NCBI lineage: Eukaryota > Metazoa > Chordata > Aves > Galliformes > Phasianidae > Gallus > Gallus gallus. Next base: position 76,500,010 of record NC_052572.1, read on the forward strand.
GGAATTGATTGGCAATTGCACACACCTTATAGACCACGGCCAAGGTAGAGGGGCTTACACCGTGGATACGTCGTACCTGCCTGAAGAGAGCACCAGGACCACACTGGACAGCACAAGAGAAAGGACCACTGAAAATCAGGATCCGAAAGCACGGAGAAGAGTTTCAGAATGGTCATTGCGACTGGGGTAGTAGTCGCAGCTTGGCAAGAGAAGAGCTACTTCAGAAGAACTGAGAAAATGGGCCAGGCTCTCAACAAATCCTGTTGGATATGCAATGCCCTCCCTAGAGGGGAGGGAAAGGTGCCTGTTTATGGGATAGTGGCACGACATTGGACCGTTCCAGATTGGCTAGAGCACGGAAAGTGTAAGTTTGGGATAGAAGACAAGCCACAAAAGGGACCTACATTGCATTGACTAGTTACTAACTCTACTAGGTCTATCTCTGCAGACAGAAAAACTGATGGTAAAGGTGGGGTGGGGATTGGCTGACAGAACTGGACAGGCATAGGGTGTAGTTGGGGGTGGAACCAAAGTGTGGGGTGTGATCCTAGAATCGATAACGAGTCACACTGGCTCTCAGAGAAGAACATACTCGGAATTGTAAGGATGGGAGCATCGTTCACTCTTCAGGAAAAGATGGCCAGGCCATGTCAGTTACCTCATGGATACCACATAGTGATTACGTGGGGACGCTCAGGCACGGAATGCAGTACCTTTAAATTGGACAGGGACTTGCACTACAGGATACTTAATAGCCATGATGAGATGCTCTGCCTGCCGGTGCCGGAGTACTAGAAAGAAAAAGGAGATATGGAAGAGACATGCGTTGAGGCCAAAGGTGGGAAGTGGGGCCTATTTTGGGACACGTAGAACAGAATAAAAATGATCTAGCAGGTAGAAGCCCTGCTAGACTATAGAAAAAGGGGGAACTGAAGAGTGAGAACAGGAGCCTGCAGTTAGAGAGAGAAGGGCCTCATAGCAAGAAAAGGGAAAGTAGCTGCACAAAGTAGAAATAAGAGGCAAATAGAGAGACTTTAGGTAAAGAGTGTTAGAAAACAAGGGATTCCAAGCACTTTCACAGACACTAGGTCTGGAATAACAAGGAGGATGAAGGCCATCGAGATAAGGGCTGGAGAGCAGCTCGAAAACACGTGGCAGGGAGCTGATTAGATGTCTACAGGGCAAGCTGAAACCGGTTCGGGGATGGCCTTCCCTTCGGGGTCACAAGTGTGCAGTGAGGAAGACCACAAGCCTTCGCGAGGAAGACTACAAGCCTTCATCATCACGACCTTCTACGCACGCGCAAGGGGGGAAGGGACTGCATGCTAATGGGCTCTCAAGAATGGAATGAATATGTCTCCGAATTCCTGTCAACTACTGATTAGCTATTAGTCCGACCTACCTACATCTATAGCACCATTTCTCCTGACAGTGTGCAAGTTGGGTGCAGCGATCCCCCTTGCACCAGGGAGTACGCGCGTCACCAAGAAACACATGCCTGTTCTATATCCTTACCGACTATACGGTCTGATTGACGCACGTCAAGCCCAGAAGAGTACCTCTCTCACCTTGGGCACAGCTCACCAACAAGAGCCACGCCTTGCCAACTTGGTTGATCTGAGAAGGCGGGAGGGGGCTGCACATCACACCAGAAGTATCCATTTCACTTGCAGCACTATGGAGAGAAAAACACCAACTAACAGGCCTGAATGAATTCGCTCACAAGATTAACAAAGAGATTGTTCTTCATTAAAAAGCAAACAGAGATTCCTAAACCAAAAAGAGAATGGCAGCACGTCAGATCGGCCAAAGAGGTTCCTGTTCCTACGCCTCATCCTCTTACCCCAGCTTGCCTCCCCTCATCCCCTTCCCCTACTCCTCCGTGATGCCCACTGGCTTCAAGTCAGGTCGCAAACACATAGGACTCCTTTCACACGACTCCAGCACAAAGGATGTCACACTTGTTCCATACACTCAAACAGACCAAGCAGTGCTATCACACTCACTTAACACACGCAGAAGCAGCCAAACCCTGAGCACGTACGTCCCCTCCTGCACTACTGGAGCCCACAGCTCACCTTCACGCCTCCGGGGATTTCTGCTCTTTTACACTGACGCAGCCTCGCTACAGCTCCATGGCGGTCACACGAGGCCTGCAGGACCTCTTGCTCTGCAAACCCCGTCTGCAGGCATTGCTTCATGAGGTTCACCACCTGCCCTCCTGAGCAAAAACAAGCACTGAGAACGACAGCAAAGCGCACTGGATTCCACCTGGCCTTCTCCTCCACAAGCCTCACACCTGCCACACACATACCCTGCTCTGCAGACTCAGCCCCAAAGCCTGGCTGAGCATCAGCACATGCATCATTCTTCAAACGCCCCAGCCCAGCAGCAAGGGAACAAAGCGTTGCGACAGCTGAAACAAAAATGCTCGGGGACATTCCTGCTAGCACTGAACATGAACAGATCTACCACTGAGCAACAGGACGTGGGACAAACAGCAGAAAACAACCAACCTCAAGAACTAACTCGTTTCCGCTTGGTCCAGATGTCTGTATGCTCCCTCCCACGGCCCAGGCCAAGCTTGCTGAGCTGCTCCTCCTTTGTGCAGGACGACAACGGTGCCCATGGCATGTGGTGGCTATGCACAGCATGCCTTCTACTTGCTTTTCCTCTCTACGTCTTCCATCACCAAACAGCACCTCCAATCTCTCCCGGCTAAAAAATCACTTGGGGAAAAAAAGAACTGGCAACCTGGCTTTTCAAATTACAACTTGATGCTTTAAAGCAGAAGCTCACCTAGCAAGGACACCTACCTTACACAAGCTCAACCTACACGGAAAAGTTATTCCACTGCGCCTGCACTCTTGGCACGCATTTTCAGCTGCAATAGTCAGCCCAGTTCTCAGCACAGCTTTACCATCCACAGAAAGCCAGTTCACCGCCGCCATCTTTTTCTCTCTTCTGAAACACTCTACTGCTGCAAGAAGCAACGATTACAATCACACAATCACAGAACCGTAGGAGATGGAAGGGACCTCTAGAGATCATGGAACCCTACCCCCCCGCCGCAAAACAGGCTCCATACAGCAGGCTGTACTGTAGGCATCCAGCTGGGTTTGGAATATCTCCAGAGAAGGACAATCCACAACCTCCCTGGGCAGCCTGGCTATATACCACCCCACCCATAACCTCCCCACAGCCACCTATAGCCACAAATCCTCCGATGGCTCACCACAGCCCCAGATCCCCCCTAGAGTCCCCCTCAGCTCCTTATAGACCCATACGCCTTAACAGTCCCTGCACAGCCCCCGACAGTAGCCCTATATCCCCCTGAAGCCTCCTCGCAGCTCCCAGTAGCCACAGCCCACCTTAGCCCCGGTTCTGCTTGGCTGCAGGGGGTCTGGGGTCACCGGGTGCAGCGCTGGAGGGGTTGGGGGTGGGGCACTGTTCTGATGCTGGCAGCAGCACTGTGGCGCTGGGGGACCCGAGGCCTCCATCCGTCCCAAACCAACGGCCCATCCCACAGCCCTCATCCCAATCCCACAGCCCAACCCCACGGGGGGTCCACGGGGGAGGAAAGGGCAGTGTGCTTGGGGGGCCGCGCAGGGCTCCTCTCCCTCTCCCGCTCCCGTTTTCCCGCACACCTCCGGCGGAGCTGTCCTCAGCACTCGCTCCCGTTGTGCCGCGGCTTCCGGCTCGCTGCTGCCCGGACAGCTCCGGCTGACGCCGCGCTCTCCTGCGGGGCGGCCCGGGCTGCCGGTGCGGCGCTTCGCTGACGACAGCCGCGCCTGACACTGCCGGCTCCCAACGGCCGCTCCCGCGCACGGCGGCTCAGCCAATGGGAGCCGGCGGAGCTGCCGCTGACCAATGAGACGCCGGGGGAGGGACAGAGCTGCCGCTGACCAATGAGACGCCGGGGGAAGGACAGAGATGCCGCTGACCAATGAGACGCCGGAGGAGGGACAGAGATGCCTCTGACCAATGAGAGCCCGGGGGAGGGACGGGCAGATGCTGCTCACGGGGAGCTCCTCCTGCCGCTTCTGGATGCTGATGCTGACAGGGCTGCAGATGCTCTGCAGGGCCAGCTCGTAGCTGGGAGCCACGAATGGACACGGCGGGAGAGACGAGAGAGCTGGTGGGGACCAGCCAAGGCATCCAGGAGCATCCAAAAGCCCTCACTCAAAAGCATCACAAAGCCACAGCCATAGCACGGAAGCTGGGCATGATCATGAGCAGCATCCCGGATGCTGGAGATTCTTTGCTACCATACACTACGGGTGCACAGCTCTCGCTGCAGGCATCCCACAGCCAGACAAAATGGGAACAAACCCGCAGCTCTGCTGGACGCACAGCCCACAGCCATAGCCTTGCAACATGAGCTGCCTTGCTGTTGCTTGCATCCATCCCAATCCCTGGGAATGAAGACTCAGAAGGCAGTCAAGGCGTTGATCCAGCACCAGCGTGCTTTTATTCATTCACAGCCAGGAGGGCTTTTTGGTGAGAGGTCCGGTGTACAGATGGGACTCATCGTCTCTGGTGAAGGAGAGAGGCGCTCAGAGCTCGTGCTGCTGCCCGGTGCCTGGGACTGGAGCTCTGATTCTACGGCCCCCTCCACCAGGCTCGGCTCCTCCTGGCTGACGCTGACCTGCTCCTGCATGGAGCTGCTGCTGTCGGGGCACTCGGGCTGTGCTTGGGCTGGGCTGCACTGCAATGGTGCCCCGTCACAGTCCAGCTCGGTGACCGCTGTTTCTGGCAGGCTCAGGTCAGCGTCTTCTGCACCGCCGGGAGAGATGAGGGCTTCCACTTGGATGGTCACTTTCATTCCCTCACTGATGTTATATGGCAGGCTGTCATCCGAGCTGCAGCGATTCATGCTTCCTAGCAGCTCTGCATTGATATAAGCACACAGTGAACCATCGCTATACGCTCTGGGTCTTCTGCGTGGACGAGGGCTCGGTTCACCTAGGAAGGAGTAGATACACAGGCAAACAGTTAGTGGCAAACTTGCACAAGCTGAATGATGAGAGTGGTTCTTGAGATTTGTTATGCAGTGGCAGCAGGACAAAGCCAATAGGACAATAGCAACAGTAGGAGCACTGTCTCGAAAGGAACTGTTGCGCTTTTGTTGTTTGTCTTGCTCTTTTGTGTGGACTCCAAAGCCCTCGCAGTAAGACTTCACCCTGTTGCAGTGTTACACAGTTTAAACGTGTGCCTGCTGATAAAGAGGCAACACGGAGTCGCAAGGGTACCCTTCCTTCCATCCTAAGTGTCAGAAGGAATCATTCTGAGACATACTGCAGTGGTGCCCATCTCCTGTCTGTTTCCAAAAGTACTCGGGGAAAGGCACGAGAGGGGTGTGCTCCGGCAGGTCCACATCTTGACTTCACCAGAGACACCAGATTTGGGAAAGAAAGACAGGGCTGAACCGAAGATGGTAGGCACGGGCTTGAACACTAGGAAAAAGAAGCCTACTGCAAGCATGAATTCCATGGCGCTGACAAGCAGGGTTTTGACAGCTGGATGTGCACCCTTACCTGCCAGGACCACCACCTCTGTTTCCGAGGGCTCCCTGGCATCGCGCTGCAGTTGGCGTTTGGCCACAGAGGATGGTTTTCTGGGCCTGAAGCAGGAACACCAACTGCATGCTGGGGATTCCTTCACCCTGCTGGGTGGACTTGGTCTGGAGGGAGAAAAGAGGGAGCGGTGTGAGTCGTGCATGGTGCAGGGTGAGGGAAGAGCTGCCCTGAGCTCTTGCCAACACTTGCTTGTTCCTAGCACTGCCTGGTTCCTGCTGAAACACAACTTAGAAGCTCACTCTGATTCACACGGTTGAGGATAGTTCCATTCCTAGAGCTCAGCCCTGGAGTCTTGCTGGCTACACTCCCCTCAGCGATGTCAACCCAGAGGCAGAGCATGCCTGTTAGTTGAACCTCAGAGTCCAAAGGGAGGGGACATTCAGTACACCACCACATGCACCATTGACGTCACGTACTTTCTGCAAGTTTTTGCTCTTGCTATAGTGGAGAAAAACCCACAAAAGCCCACCCAAGCAAGTCTGATAGGAAGCTGCTGGAAAAGAAAGTCCTCTTTACCTTTCAGACGGAAAGTCAATGATTGTGTGGAATTTCCCCCACGAAGCTGCGGGGCCTTCTTCCACGTCCATGTCCCTGCTCTCTGTCACAGCGGGAGAGCTGCTGTGGCCTCCCCTCTGTGCCTGTGCCTCCTCCACAGTGAGCAGCTTGGTGGCAGGAGAAGACACTCGCTCAGACTTGGGCCCTGATGAAGAACTGCGCCCTGGAAGGGAAGACCACAGCTAAGAGGGAGGATCAGAAAGCAGCGGCACAGCCATCACAGTTCTGGGGGAGCTGCCACACATCGATAGCCCCTCAATAGCAAAAGCGTAGCTCAACAATCCTGGAGAAGGCCTGCATTTGATCAAGGTGTCTCATCAAGACAAAGCTCTTGCAGGAAGACGCTCACCTGCTCCATCTCCGATGCCTGACGTGGAGCTGGAGCAGAAGAGGACGTCGGTGTGGTTGATGATGAACTCCACCACGTCCGACTGCCTCTGCAGTTCCACGCAGGCAGCTCTTCCGCTGGCGCAGGCAGCCTCGTTCTGCTGGGATCTGTAGAAAAGGCAGATTGGAGAAGTCATTGACCCGAGATCGCTTCCCCACGTTTGGGCATTTGGGCAGCCAAAGGCTGTCCAGTTGGGCTCTGGAGACTTCCGCAGTGGGCAAGCAGTGATGCCACTGAAGACATTCTCCCGGGTGATCAAGGACACACCAGCCCCATCTGACAAAACCAAGAGAGCACAAATTGTCCTCCTCTCCAAAGTGTGCCCGTGGGGAGAACAGTTCTAAGCCTTGTGCTGAGACGGAAAAAGAAGTTTACCTGAAGAGGTTGGGAGCCCACACAATTGCTAAGTTCTTAGCAGGCATGTTTGTGATGGAGCAGCTCCCAGCCAGACAAGCCAAGTGTCTCATCAGGTACTCCAGCGTCCTGGAAAGCAAGAGCCAAACCTTCAGCACCACTGAGCACGCCGTGCTCACATTCACCAAACAAACCTCACTGTTCTTGCTACTAGCAAGTAGATCAAGCTTTCCCAAGTGCCACGCTGCAGCACCAAGCCCCAGCACAGCACAGCCGCAGCCATCAGCTGCACCAGCCGTGCCCCCGTGCCCAGGAGCTGACCCAATCCATTCACCCCACGCAGCCATCCACCACTTCAACACACACAGGCATCACGTTGCCAGCGTGACACAAAGCCTGCCATCGCATCATCGCCCTCTGAAGTGCAGCAGGGCTGAGCTCCCCAGACTGAGGGCAGCAGTTTTCTGACCTGTAGTGAGGCGCGGGCAGCTGCTGAATGACCTCCTGCATGCTGAGCAACCGCTCCTCAACTGTACCGGCACAAACAGCATCCTGGAAGAAAGCAGAAAGGGAATGAGACACACATCATGCGAGTCAAGTGTATGGGGCTAACAGAAAAAGGGCCTCAAAGCTGCAGAGGGCACTGCTGCTCCCATCTCCCACATTTCCAGTGGCAGGATGCACACACCAGGTGTTACGGTGCACCCGGTGTGCAGGAAGTACGAGCTGCTTGTTGTACAGAGACATCCACTGGATGTCCATCAAAACCCCAACTTCAACAGAAAAAAGACCAAAAAAAGGTGTGCAGACGTGTGGGTGGGTGGGAAAGGCCACGAAGAGGGACATGAAGGCCATTGCCTTGTGCTTACCGAGAACTTGCCATGCAGCTGCTCGCTCAGCAGAGGGCTCGGGAGCTCCCTGAAGTACATCTTGCACAGGGAGCTCACGCTGTGAATGTCCCGGACGGTGAGCTCCGGAATCTGCTCCGACTCAAAGTCATGGCTGGAGAGAAGGACACAAAAACAGAGGGCTTGGAGAAAGAGGAAAACAACTCCAAAGCAAGACAACATACAGTCCAGAAGCACTCTTACCGCAGCTTCTGGATCTTGGACGCCACGCCGGACAGGTGGTAGATCCCCTGCACCACGCTGTGCTGCTCGATGAACTCAGCGCAGCTCTGCACGACCTGGGGGACTACAGAACAAGGGCCAGCGCTTAGCTGAGCTCCTGATTCAAGTCCTGCTTCAGCCACTGCCCCTGTCACATCCCATCCACTATGCCCAGCCAGGCTACTGCTTGCCTCCTCCTCACAGGAGAAAGAAGGCTGTCGCAGACGTTGCAGGCAGGCAGGAGAAAGGGACAAATCTGGACACGGACGTGTTCTTGGCTTTCAAGAAATGTCACAACCTGCCAAGCAGCCTGCAGAAAGTAATTCTGGGGAAGCCAGAGACACTGCCACAAGTCCCATCACAGCTCCCACCGCAATGGAGGCGTGAGACCTCATGTCCAGAAGAGCTAGGAAACTGACGCAGTACACTCTCTTGGGCCAAAAGGCTTCCCTTGTTTTCAGGCTAGCGTGGGATCGGTTTACACCTTTGGCTTTAAGCAAATACAAGTGTGCTGGTCTCCTGTGAGCATTAGCCTCAGCTTCCCTTTCAGCCTTCAACTCCCATTTCACGTTTCTCCACCGCTATCAACCTGCCCCTTGCTAGACACGATCTCCCTTTCTTTCATCTTTACATGCCCAACAGAGGGAGGAAGCTCTCGGGAACGGGCTGTTCCTTACCATCACGGCCAGAGTGGAGAAGATGCTCTCCCAGGTCACAGCCAAACACCCCTTTCTTCTCCTTCTCCAGCTCCATCTCCCGCTGCTTCGGTTCCTTTGGGCGGGCCTTCACGAAGCAACAAAGGAAGCTGAGGAGCTTGCCACGCTTCTTTGGCACTGCACAACAAAAGGAAGAAACCAGTTCATTTCAGGTTGGGCTCAGTGGGACCAGGCTGAGCGGAAACACATGCTACAGAGCACATAAAAGCGGCAAGAACATTGCCAACACTGCATTCTACAAGGATTCGAGCATTTGCCCAAGCCCTCATTCTCACTGCCTACAAAACAGCAGCCCTACGCCCCGTGGGATGCAGGAAGGATCATCAACACAGAGGAGAACGTGGGATGGATCAAGGAGGTATTCAACACAGAACACACCCAGAAAAAGACTCCATGTGACTTCCCCGCGCCATCACAAGTAACATCCGTACCTGGCTTTGGTGCTGAATTGATGAGGGCCTCAGGAAGTTTTCCGTTAATGAGCTCCACGCACTCACCAGGGAAGAACCCAACCTGTAAGAAGAAAAGAAAGAGTGATGGAATACTGGATGCAGCGTTTCTCAGGCCTCGACTGTTGCACCAACAAAGAATGGCCTGCAGAAAAGTAACCCTCATTCAACATTTGCAGCCAGAAGACCTACAAAAGCAATACTTGGTTCCGCACAAGAAGGCTCTGTCCTCCGTGCCTGTGCTAAGGACAGAGATGGTCAACTCCTGACTGTGTATTGAGCACGAGAGGTTCTTGCTTCAAAGTCACATGAGGAGACAGTTTCCCACCCAAGCCCAGAGCCAAAGGGAAAGTCCTCTGACAGTGACACAGGGAAACTGTTGACGTCCAGAAGCCACCCTGTGCGGGCAGAGCAGCTTGAAGCTGATGTTCCTGACTTGACTGCAGTTGCGCCCAGGAGTCTGAAGCTTGTGCCTACCTGAAAGCCACGCTTGCCTCTCCACCAGGGGCTCTGCTCCTTTGCTGGCATAGCAGTAATGCACACCAGGTCTCCCACCTGCAAGACATTGCAACATCAATCCCAGCGTCAGCACAGCTGGGAGGAAAGCACAGCTGAAATGGCACCCTTCTTCTGCACTGCCAAAGAGCGCACAGCTTGAGACCAATTGCACCGGGGCAGCTCTCCAGGCATTTCCTGTGGGAAAGCTGAACGTGGAGGTACAAGAGTCACTGCCTTACACACCACACAGATGAGGATATTTCTCATGATTCGTTCACACGTCTCTATACTCTTCAGTCCGTGACAACAAGGAATGCCTTTAACTGCTTACCTCCAAGGAGAGCTCATCCGCTGCCTGGGCAACGTAGCTCTTGATCACGTGGGCAGCAGCAATAGCTGGAATATTCAAAGATGACTCCTCACGGACCAGCAGGGGCTTCCCCTGCTTCTCAGGCTGAAACAGAGAGCACAGGCCATGGTGAGGAGTTGAGGACAAACAAAGAGGATCTCAGGGTGACATGGCACTAGCAAGGCAATGAAGCTTTTAAGCTGACATCTTTAGTGACACCAAGAGAGCCGGAAGGATGCTCTCTCTCTTGAAAAGCAGGAGAGCACAACTGTGGCTCACACTGCTGGCTCAAGTCAGGGAACAGAGACCAAGCAGAGCTTCACACTGTACCTCCGTCAACGCCCGGTCAGGCCCACGGCTGATCTCACTGCTCGCGATTCCCATCACAGCAGGTGCGACAAGCTGCAACAGAAAAGAAACACATTTCCTGTGCTCACACAGCACTGGATTGAGAGTCTTCTTCAGAACTACTTCTAGAAACAACAACTGTGTGCAGTCTATTCAAACGGGACAGCCGTTTGAATACGCAGCATTGGACCAAGTCGCTGTCCCTCTGCTAGCAGATGGGGACTCTGGCACAAAGCAGCAGATGCATTTGCCCGCAGCACGCTGAGAGCGCAGTAGCAGGCCAGGGAGAGGTGTCACTGCTGGGGCTGGAGCTGCTCCCCAGCCCCCGGCTCCCAGCAGCAGCCTCACCACCAGCGCCGGCCGCAGCCTTGCCCACGCATTTCCTCTGCCTGCATCTCTGCTGGGCTCCCTACCGCTGTCGGGCACACTCACACAGCCAAAGCATGCACGCCTGTGCCCCTGGCTCACGTTGTGCAGCTCGGCACAGAGTGGGGCTAGGGCTCTTTGCCTAAGGGATTACTTCCTTCACACTAGCTGGTCCCAGCACTACAGGCAGCATCCTTGCGAGGGCTGAGTTGGAGGGGAAGTGGAGAAAACCCACACGTTTTTTCCAGTGCCACACCCCAGCTGGACGAGGCTGTGTTACTACACACAGTGCGACTAAACGCGGGCTGCTGAACCATGTGGGGGGACAAAACGTGGCACGTACCTGGCAAGAGATCAGAACAAGGTAGAAGAGGATCCTTGAACCCGCAGCCTTTCCTTGTCACTTTGCTCTGATCTTCCGCGAGCAAAAGCTGCACCAAGGGAGGAGGCGGAGGGTGAGGAAAGGACAGAGAAAGAGCAGGTCAGTGAGCCTCAACAATTTAGCAAAGAAGGCGAGGGAAAAACCGTGGGACAAATGCCACCTTGATGGATGGCTTTGGAAGTGATGGCCTGGGGGAAAACGGTTTCTGACAGTCCAAGCTAAGCAATATGATCCTAGGAGCTCCGCCAGCCAGCAGTCCTCAAGCCCTCGCTGCCCACCCGTCTATCCCACACCGTCTCAGCTTACCTACAAGGCGCTGCGCAAGACGGGATGAAGACAAAGGGACTGAATCAGTGCACAAGTGCAACAAGCCACGTACTCACGCTGAGCTCAAGCGCTCCAATGAAGGGAAGCAGCACGCGCTGCTCCTCCCCTCATTCTAGCCGCTTATGACATCACTAAGGGCCACCCGGCTGCTCCACCATGGACGGACAAGGTGGGGAGGCAAGACCACGTCACAAGACCACAGGATTCCAAAAGGGCACCCCAGCGTTCGAGAAATCAGTGCGTGGTTGGAATCTCAGCCAAATCCTGGAGAAGCTGGCATGGGCTTGTCGGGACCAAAGTGCAGGACCCGGCGCTTGGTCCTGTTGAGCCTCTTGCTGGGCCTATGGCAAATCCACACTAGGGTCCTTCTTTGCACCCAAGGGCGGCTTAGAGCAGCCATCTCTTTCACCTGGATGGAAATAAAGGAAGAGAAACACAGCACTACTACCAGCCTGCTTTGCCAATTTCTTTCCCGAGCGCATTTTTGCCTTTTGGCTTCCATGACGACCTCATTTCCTCCTCCTTTTCTTTGGGGGGAAGCTGCCATCCGTGCCTGAGCTTCACATGAAACATGACACTAAGACAAACGCTTGCTGTGGGTGCAGGGTGGCTGTGCTTTGCCAGGTATACTAGCGGGCTAGGAAGCGTCACGTGGCAGCTCCAGGCCAAGACTGCATTCACTCACTGTGGCCATAGATGCTGCCTCACCGCCAGAACGTATCTGAGGATACAGATGGACGCAGGCACTCCTGCTCCTTCTGCAAAGCCCTCCTCTGCACTGCCCTTTAGCTGCTGCTCGCTGCTATGCCAACCGGGCTCCACTTTACAGCAGCCCTGGGATAAACACGCCTGTACTCTTCCGTGCAGCAGCGAGCTCCAGGGATGAAGCAGCACAGAGGAAACCAACAGAATCTACTGCTGCTGAATCCACCAGCTCCTTCTGCCCACCAAGAGAAATACCTTGGGACAGAACACAAGGGTGGATAAGCGCTTCCGCTCACACACGGACAAAGGGAATCAAAACAGCTTCATCAAGAAGAGCTCGTAGGGTAAACCCAGCCTCAGAGACACAAATGCATCTGGTTCCAGTAAATATTACGGCACCTTGGTGATGAAACGCTGTTCTGCTGCTCGGAAAGCACGAAGCATGCTGTGTTGACAGGCACAGCAGCGCGATGCCCAAGCTGAGCACGCAAACCTCCCCAGCACCCCTGGCCAATGCTGCCAGGGAAATGCAGAACCTGCAGCCCCACACGTCTCACTGCACGGACACTGGGGGGCTGTCTTAGTCTCAGGTGGGAAGTATTTTTCTTCAGTCTCTCTTATGATGCTACAACAGTGAGAACACTGTCGTGTTTATAGTTTCTGACAAGCAGACTTGGACAGAGACAAGGCCATTCTCAGCAAAGCTCTCAAGAAGGAGCTGGGAGGAAACCAAATGAGGACAGCTGACGTCAACGGGCCAAAGGGATATTCCATACCATAGGACATCAAGTGGGAATGGGTTTTGGATGGGGTGGGAGCTCATCTCACTCTCTTCTTCTGCTTGGCCATTGGTTGGGAGGTGCTGAGCCAGTGCTTCTACATCACTCATTAGATACATTCAGTGATAGATAGATAGGTAGATAGACAGTCAGATAGATAGATAGATAGATATTCATTACTTCTGTCCTTTCCTCTACCTTTGGAAAGAGATTTCTCTCAACACATGAGTTCTACCTTCTTTTCCTTCCCCCACAGTTCTCTCCCCCATCCCACCGGGAAGGGGGGAGTAAGCAAAGGACGCTGTGGTGCTGAGCACCCACTGGCTTCAACCACAAGACGTCCGAGGGGCAATGGCAGCAGACGTGAAGTGCACTGTGGTCACTTGGAAATGAATGTGGTCTTGACGTACACAAGCACACTGTTTCACTTTCCAGAAAACAACCTATGCTGTCAATGAAACATGGCCCTCACTAGGAACATTTGCGAGGATGCCTTCAATGACCGAGGGCATCGCACGCCATGAACATCACCCTTCTGACACAAGGGCATTGCAAACACAGCAGCAACCCCTGGCACCGATACCTTCGGGTACAACAAGCACGGGGCACTGGGCTGCTTTGGATGCAGTTTCAGCACAGACCTGAGGTCTTCGTGGAAAGCGCCTTGCAGAGCACATCGTGTCCTGCACCAGGCAGAGCGCTGCACACCTCTCATCTTTCCAAACTTTGGGATTTTGAAGCTGCACATTGTTTCTTGGGAGTTTGTCCCCCACAACTCCAGAGCACTTCCAGCTGCTTCCTGGTGATTCACGGCTTGCTCAGTGCCAAACACAACAAAGAGAGGAGGAAAGAAAGAAGCAAAGGCCATGGCTATGCACAGAAGCGTCCGGGAAGAATTCAGCACCAGAATGAAACCTGCACAAGTCAACTCAACAGATTCCAAGGAATTCATAGACATCTGACACAATTTGCAACGCCAGAAGCACTGCCACGCCAACAGCACCGTATTTGGAAAGCGGCACGTCCAAAATAGCCCCCTTGCCCTGCTCTACCCGCTCAGCCCAACGCAGAAATCAAGATGCTCTCATCCACACGTGCAAATCTGGGGGCGAGTAGTAAAAGGCTCTCTGGGCCACGGGCAAAGCAGGGAGCAGATGATAGGCAGGAAACAGGAAGGAGCTGAAGACCAGCTCTCCTACACCAAAGACAGGGAGAGCTGAGTCAGCACCACGGGAGGACTTACGACACAGCTTAACAGCTTGCAGAGACCTGAGGTTGCCAAAAGAGGCTGCCAGGGTAACTCTCACCAGTCTTTTGCAGGGCTGTTACAGATGCTTCTGGTGCTGACTTCCACTGCCCTGTGTCATTGGTAGAAAGCACATGTGAGAAATGCTCAATTGGTCTGGGTAACGCTTCTATGCTTCCACAGTTAGGACTGAAACAAAAGGAAAAAAAAAAAAAACATGAAACCCTATGACATTTGCCTCTCTATTGCTGCTGTCAGCGTGACATCTAAGATGAGCATTACGCATCCCTGCAACCGACTGAAGATTCATCCAAGTCTGTGTTCCACACAGCTCCACCTCAGTGCCAAAAAGAAAGCCGTACAGAGATGTTTAGATGATTCTTTGTGCAGATACAGGTGCAGGTGCATGTGCATTCTCTACAGCAAGACATAGCAATTTCTCAAGCAGTACGACGGAAGGTCAGTGGAAAGGAAATATAGGATGAACTCTTTTCATATAAGAAGTCCTTGCTAAACCTCTCCCCAGCAAAAAGGAAGCCTGCTGGGCATTGTTAGCAGCAGTTCCCAGAACATCTTGCGCCACAAAATGCAGCACGCTCCCTTTTTTCACAGGCCCCTCGTTTCTCTAAGCAGCGTCAAATACCCTCCACTTCAAATCCACCCATCAGATAATGAACAGAGCTCAGAAGGGGTTAGGAGTAGAGCGACACACAGCTCCGCTTCGCGCTGAGGGCAGTTTTGGCCCTCCGAGCTTGCCGTAGCCACCCTGCGCTCTGGCGCCGGCGGACCGGAAGTACTCGTAGTCACTATGGCGGCCGCCTGCGGGGGGTTTGAGCTGCGAGGCTGTGGGGAACGGTGCCTTTTGAGAACGGTGTTTTTCTGAGCGTTTTATCTTCACCGGGTGGTTTTCTTCCTCGATGTGTCGAATGAACGGCGATGGAGAGCCCACAGAATTCCAGCCTCCCCCAAAGCCCGTCATCACTGACAAGCAGAAGCAGAGAGAGGAGAGGAGGTAGAAGGGGTAGGCCGCGGTGGGGGCCGCCCTCAGATTCCTCGGGGCTCTGAGGCATTGGTACTCGAAAAGTGCGTGTCGGAAGGTGACAGAGACACGGGCCCTGCCTCTGCCTTTGCCTCACATCTCGAGGTCAGCTGGGAGCTGAGTGCACGTATTTTGTGAAATGGAATTCCTCTTGTGCTAAGCATTTTTCATGTCTCCGCAACCCACCTGCATTGCTTTAAGCGGCGGAGTGTTTAAAGTGGCGGTGCTGCCTCTGAGAGGAGAGTGACGATGTGATACTGTGCACAACGGGGGTATTGGTCAACAGTTGGCTGCACGTACCCAGCAGTGTGCCCAGGTGGCCAAGAATGCCAGCAGCATCCTGGCCTGTGTCAGAAATAGTGCAGTCAGAAGGACTGGTGAAGCGATCTGCCTGCTGTTCTCAGCACTGGTGGAACTGCACGTCCAGTCCTGTGCTCAGTTTTGGGCCCCTCACTACAAGAAAGGCACTGGGGCCCTGGATCGCGTCCAGAGAAGGGCAACAGAGTGGTGAGGGATCTGGGGCACAATATTATGGGAGTGTCTGAAGGAGCAGGGAGCAGGGAGTGTTCAGTCTGGAGGAGATTCAAAGGAAACCTCATTTCTCTGCACCACTACCTGAAAGGAGGTTGTGGCTGCGTGGGAGTCAGCTTCTCCTCCCAAGGAGCAGCAGCAGGACAAGAGGTGATGGCCTTCAGTTGTGCCAGGGGAGGTTCAGGTTGGATACCAGGAAAAATGTCCTCTCGAAATGCCCAGGCAGGTGGTGGAATTGTTGTCCCTGGAGGTGTTCAAGCCATTCTCTGGCTCTGAGGCCAAGTCTCCATGCTGTCTGAAACACAGTGACCCCATGCAAATAATCTGTTGGTAGTGGCCCTCTGGCCAGTACTGTGTCAGGAAGTGTGCCTTCAACTTAGCTGCCAGACAGTTGAACTCCAGAGCATAAGGAGATTTCTATGGCACGGTATAATTCACCGGAGCAGAAAAGAGTTTTAAGAGTCCCCTTAAGCTTTGCCAACACAAGATAACCACTTGAATGTGATGTCTCCTGTAGGCTCTCTTCAGCTGCTTGTAAGAAACAGTAGGAAAAAAATTATTATCTTTTACTATCAAGTGATGAAAATGTGTTTTTTTCATCTGTGTCTCATTTAGACCGTGAAGAAATTCCTGTAAACAAGGCAGGAGTTTAATTTTTTAGTGGGAACGTAGGCGATAATTTAGTTAACTTTCTGACTGATACCGGGATTATATCAGGATGGTGAGCAGTCACCTGGGGTTTCTGCAGGGCTCCATTTCAGAACCAGATGGCGGACTGCATCAGGGGAAGGTCAGTATGGAAAAGCTTCTGCACCAGAGGTTGATTGTGCACGGAACAGGTTGCCCAGGCCCAAACATGCCAGAGTTCAAGGAGCCTTTGGACACCACTCTCAGACATAGTGTGGCTGGTTTTATGTGGAGGCAGGGGTTGGTTTTATGTGGAGGCAGGGGTTGAACTCCTACTATCCTTGTGAGTTTCTTCCAAGTGGCCATTCTACAGTGGCCTGGAAGGCTGTGAAACAGCTTTTGGTTGTGTTAGTTATCAAGGTGATACAAGCATGTAAAATCTGGTACTTTAATGCTACTCCTGTTGGGAAAGAACATTTATAACCAAAGTACCTGCCTTCCTCAGTAGGTAACTTAGGAGACGTGCAAGGAGTAATGGCCTGCAGATGCCTCTGTATTACACTGTGCAGACAGAACAGCCAGCGCTATGGAAACCTAATGCTACTGCTGTGGAGGGTGGAAGGAGCAGTTAGCAAAATGTGCATCTCAGAAGGTCTGGCAGACTGGTAAAAGAATGCTATCCAACTTAGCTTACAGGGAAAAGGAGGAACGGCTGCTGTCCTATTCTTCTTTCCTTAGTAAGTAACAGAGTTAGAAGTGTAGAAGAGAGTTAACAGCATATCAACTTAAGGACGGTGTAATAAATCAGTGTTATTTAGGTATATGGACAAACGTAACAGCCACACAGCCCCAAAATCCCTTTTCTCCCACTGGTGTCCAGTAGTCCCTTAGTTTGCTGACAGATCGGGCTGCTCTCTTCTCTTAAAGCAGCACTTGTCTCACTGCTTTGCTTCACAGTCAGAATTCTCACCTTCTGACCTTTTAATACCTTTTTTCTTTTTTTCAAAAAATCTTTCCCTCTAGCTGCAGGTCAGAATGAAACCTCAACCATGGTCAAAACGGTGGGAGAGGCTGAAATACAACATAAAAGGAATAAAATTTGAGCTACCAGAGGAAAAAAATGAAGGAAGCACAGAAGTGGAAGCAGCCCTGGCTGGAATTCGATATGCTGCGAGAGTACAATACTTCAAAATAGAGGAAAAAATATGGAGGGAAGCGAGTGAAGAGCTGAACAAGTAACAGCTTTGAGTTCAATGTAAGAATTGTCTGTTTTCAAGTTTCATATGCAAATAAAAGACAGTGAAATTTCAGCAGTTCTTGTCTGAATGTTAAACTGTCTCTTCCTGAAAACAGTGTTACAGTGTGTTCAGCCCTGCTTCTGCCTTCCCTTCTAAATCACAACTAACAGAAGGGGTTTGCAGTTATTGTGTTGTCACTTCCAAATAACTGTTTCTTCTGCCTTTGCCAAGTAGACAGGGGCCAATTGTGAAAATGCTTCACTCAGAAGGTTCAGAAGGGGGCTATGGCAGGGAAGCAGATGTACAGAAGCCCAGCTGGACAATCTGAGTGTAAGTGCTGCTTAGCTGTCCTGTAACAACACTTTTGAAATGACATCTGATAAAGCACCAATAGTAACCTGACAACAAAGCAGTAATACCAACGTTTTGAAACCAGCTTGAAAGAATGAAGCCAGATTAGCTGTTACTCCAGTCAGATTGTGTGAATGGGTGCAAGGTTCACCACAAAGTGGCACAGTAGGTTCTCAAAGATACTCAACTGGGATGGGGCTTCTGAGCTCCAGTAAAAATCGCCTTCCCCTGCTTACCAGTCATGACAAGTGACGTCTGCAGCCGCTGGAAGAAGCCTCTACAGAGGTAAAGTGTGACAGAAACGATTCCAATTTCATAGCAGCACAAGACTAATTTCTTTGGGAGCAACTTTCAACATGAATAAGGAAGCAGAGGAGACAAAAGCAAGCACGGAGATCACATGCTTCAGCTGATTACCCATCAGTTGTATTTTCTTTGCACTCAGGAAAGTAGAAGTGCACAATTATTTACAACAGAACTCCTAAATCCTGCAGATAATGAAGCGCCAGCAGTGCCACAGTTTTTTTCCATACTTCACATAACATTCCTGTCGTGTTCAAGACTTGAAAGCGTTACAAGTCTCATTAACACAAAGACATCTTTACTTTTCAAAATAATGGTTTTGCTTTTATTTTAAAAGTCATTGTTGTCTATAACACTGATGAATGCTATTTACAATTAAAATAGTTTACAAAAATGCATATTCTGTAATAAAAAACAACAGAAAAACCATAGGGAATAAAAGCCTCCAAGAGTTAAATGGAAGACCCATACATAACATTTTAGAGAAGCAGGCAATAGCAAACTTAGCAGAATTTGTGACACACTGCTGTTTCTACAAGAAAACATCCTTTTTATTCTGCAGCAGTAATATTTACTGCACATATACGAAGTTACACAACATTAGAAATCCAACATGGGTACGGTGAAATGAGGTTTAATGGGTCTTAGAGGGAAGCAAAAGGTAAATGTCCTTAGAGAGCCAATTACTAGAAGGTAACTGGAGTTGGTTTTATCAGCTCGTGTGATAAATGAGGGCGGGTGACAGCTCCATGTCTGCGCACAAAGTCCAGTCTGTCTGGAGAAGAGTAAGTGTAGTTAAGACGTTCTCCTGTGCAACTTCTTACCTTCCTGAACAGCCGTTTACCATCAGTAGATGTTCATAGATCAGACTTCTCACTGCATACAGAATTCCTGCTTCTGTGTCAGGGTCAGAAAGCTATGAGGAACTCACTGTGAGTTTCGTAGAGTTATCTCATTAAGTGGACAATAAGTTAGAGTTCAGTGACTCCTGGGTTAGAGTGATTTGGTGTGGTACTGAAAACAGCTTGTGAAGTTGTCTGCTCACCAGCAGTGGTAACGTTACAGGCACTTACTGCAGTCATCCTTCCCAAAAGAACAAAGCAATGAGGCTTCGTCATATATTTCAGAACACCTGCACTTCACACTGACCATTGTGATTCTATCTAGGAGTAGATGGCATCAGAAGACAGTTGGAAAAAAAAAATATATATATATTTCACAGTAAAACAACCGTAGGCAGTCCAATCATTAAACATGACCACTTTTTTAGAATGAGCATCAGGCTTGTTTGAGTAAAAGAACTGCTGCTTCAAACAAATCCTTATTTCCTGATCACAGATTTAAGATGTTCCCGTTTGCACTCTTCAGTGAGCTCTTCAGCAATACGCAGAGCCTTGACTCTCACCAACAGGAGAACAACTTCTTCAGTTTCATCACTATTACAAAAACAAGTTGACATAGCAACACATTCACACCTGACTTCAAAATCAATAAAGCTAAAACGTGCCTTGACCTACACTGACCATTAACTGCACCCAACATCTAGAGCCTCAAACTAGCCTGCACTAATACTGCAAAAGCAATCCATTTTACATTATGGATTGCATCTTTAGTTCTACGTAGATGTTGGAAGTACATCACTGAAAGTGTTAAATGCATGAGGCTTGAGGAATTTAAGAATCATAGAATCATTAAGGTTGGAAAAAAACCACAAAGATCATCTAGTCAACCCATCACCACCATGCCCACTGAACCACGTCCCTAAAAGAAATACTAACATAAAGAATATGAGGAAGTGCTGCATCCCAAAGAACATGTTGTTTGTTACCTGTGGTTACTCCTGTGAAGCATACGTGCTCACTGAACCAAATGCTGGCAGAAGTTCACTGACTCGGGGAGAGTTGACCCACTTCCATGATTTTGGAACCACCTTTCTGGGAAGCATGCAACCACCTGTTCACCCAGACAGCATTCTGAAAGAAAAAATAGAAAGAAAAAAAAAAAAGGCTTTCAATAACATTAGTCACACCACTTCTGGCAGACTTCTCCTTTTGGCTAGTTCAGTTATTATTGGCAGTGTTTACTCTTCAAAAAACAAAACCGTCATTTTAAGCAGTTATTCCTAAAGCCTAGGAACCAATGCTTGCTTTGAAATTCTTTTATACACCAAGGTCATCAAAAAACAAAGAAACAAACAATAAAACAACTTTAAATGTTAAATAATTACACTTCAGACTACATCTGTCCCCATGGAAATAAGACCTTTCACCTCTTTACACTTCTCTATGTTTTCTGGCCCTGGTGGTGTGTTGAAGAGGTTCAGAAGAAGGCAACGATTCAGCAGCTTGCTCAGTCCCACACCACGGACTGTGTCTTCCTATACAGTCCCATCCCAAAGGAGAACCTTGGAGAGCAGCTGCAGTAATGGAGAAACAGAACATGCATATCTGATGGCTGAGGGTGCATTAGAACCTCCTTTTTAAACTTCAAAGATACCATGTCCATCCAATCTCAGTACTCAAAAAACAGGATTTATTCTCTCCAAGCTTACTGCCAATTAGTCACTAAAAAACTACAGATCATAAATAGTATTTTGAAGTAGATTAATTCTACATGTGCCTATGAGCTGTACCCTCATACATACACACAACACCCCCCAAGGAAAGAAAGAGCATGTTACCCTTCCAATTCATTAACAATTTGCTAACATACGCTACATAAGATTAAACGCCACCAGCCTCATAACACAGGTAAGGTTGATGGCCTTGTTCCATAGCAGCAAAAAGATTCTTTTGTACTTGACCTCAGTATTATTCGTTAGCAAGAGTTGTCTTCAGTTACCTGTTATCACTGTAAAAATGACTATTTAAAAAGACTTAAGCCCAGCGTAAGAACATCGCTGGTCTCCCCCTCAACACAGAATGGTTAATGTCAAGGTAACTGTTAACCTCAAGGTAGTTCACCCACACAGACACAGTACGTGATCTTAGCAGTCACCAGTCAGAAAGCAGTCGCAAAGCCCACGACTACTGCATACTTCTCTGGAGTGTTTGGCAGGACACTTCCTTTTGACTCAGTGAGCTGCTAGGAAAGTTAGACTGTATGATGACACAAACATCAAAACCTCATCAATTGTACTTCCTCATTAAAATAGTTCCTGTCCTGCTTCTCGCCCAGCCCTTTGGGAGTAGTCTCCCATACAATTTCTGGGCATGGTTTAGAGGACATTCCCGATAGGCAGCCTGCAGATGATCACCTGCTTTGAAAGACAGCACCAATAGGGGCTGCACAACGGCAGTCTCAAACACAGATAAGTCACACTAATAAGCTGCTGAACAGATCCAAAGAGTTTAATGCATGACCTGCAGTACTACTTACTCTGGGGTAAACGAATTCATGACTTCACTCCAGAAAAAAGAGTGGCAAACTGTCAGAAGATCCCCAACCCAAACACATTTTCAACTGTTCTGCACATCACCACTTCTAAAGAGAACCGTGACAGTGAGGATGGAAAACAAACTGAAAGGAGAAAACTTCAATCTGCAGTGGAAGACCACCGGTCTTGCCTTAGAAACATGTATTTGACAGGACATTTAAGTCAGGCAATACACAATCTCAGAGGGTGATACCAGAATCTTATGTCTGTTTCGTGTCTGCCAGGTATCAGCACTAAGCTCCCTCTTGTCTTCTCTGCATCTGTCCATGACAAACCCTTACACAACAGCTTGCCCCAGGAGTGAATATGGCAAGTCCTCAACATTCCCAAATTCCCTGATTTCTCTACAGGAATGTGCAACATGGCAGCAGGAAGCCTATGCAGGGCTGTCACCATGGCCTTGTTAGCACACACAGCAGGGGAACTGGGATGTTAATGTGTTTTCCTGCATCTAAACCTCATCTTTAGTACGAATCCAAACACACTCATAGAGGAAACAGATCTAAGAGGGAACTGAATCACAGGCATTCAGATATTCAGCACCTAATCAGACATAACTCAGCACTTTAGACTTTATAAGGCTATACTAATATGTTTACACGCACATGCAGGGATTCTATTCCACAAAAGCAACATGTGCATTATATGCACATACTGAGGAAACAGACCTATCCACAGAGTGCCAATGACTGATCTCATGGAAGGTTAGCAGGAACAGATGATGAAATTAAAGTCTCTTGACTACGTATCAGAGGTGGGTGAGCATAAATAGCTCACTGACAAAAATAGCTAACCTTCCTATTAAAATGCATTAAGCTCTCAGGAATCAGATTTGACTGAAGATACATTTCCTCAAAGACGACAGTCTACTTTTAACTAAAATGATTTTCACAGACAAGATCGATGTTTTTTCTTTACCTCAACAGCTGACCAAAACCGTCTGCCTTGGAATTTTGAACATGGCGATGATTTGTCTTCCACAGTGCTGGTCAGAAAAAGAGGAAGAGGAAATATGGATTTTGCTTGACCTGAAAGTAAGACAAGCAGACAATTCATCTCTTAAACACCAATGAATTACAACTATGGGATTCTTTCAGCAGTGACAACCAGAATAAAGGCCTAAGGAAACAGCTGTTAACTGAAACTCCTTACAATATTCAATGGAATTAGCAGTTGGAAGCACTCGAGTATGTGTTTAATGGATTCTCAGCAGAACAGCACTGCTTGTAACCAGACAAACATGCTGCATCAGGCTTAGCAACACTCTTCTCCCAGCTGTGTCTTAACCCCACATCTACCAGACTCTTACCAGTTATCCCCTCTCTAAGAGTGTCCAGCAATAAGTATCAGCAATATCAACTATTTCAGGAAAGAAAGGAGGAGTCAGGAGTAGAAGGGGGAGCAGACCACCACAAATAACACAAGCCCTCAGATACTCCAAGTTAAGATCACAAAACCAGACTCTGGGCTGTGCCCCATAAACTAAGGACTTTCCATTTATGAAAGCTTTTAGTTACAGGAGCAAATAAGCACTAAGTTGACTGCGTAGTCACTCTTGTTGGAATGAGTTCATAAACATCAATGTTTGGTAACTATTCCTACAATGAAACAGTAGAAGGCACATTTGTTCCATTTGCTCATGGATGTCTACAATATATTTCACCCACGCTTCTGGGGAAAAGGTACAGAAAAATAGAACAAAGGCTAAAAAAAGAGGTTAGGTTGCAGGTAGACTTGGTGGTCTTTAAGGTCTTTCCCAGCCTGAGCAGTTCTATGATTCTATGACTAAAAATAACAATTTTAAAAAGTAAAAACATAAATTCCCAGAGACAGCTTACCTTTTCGGATACAGAGGGATAAAGACATCCTCCTCTACAGACTGCTTCATCCTTGGGATAACCGTGTTAATCAAATCCTGTCAAAAAAAGAGAAAAGGAAAAATATTAACACATCCTCACAAGAAAAGGATCTCACCTTCCACTTACAACAATTTTAGGCAGTTATTTTGTTCATGTGGAAAAGCAAAATGCTAATTCAGCTGAATGCAGGTGCCACTGTGTATAATAGACACTAAGATCACGACTGCATGACAGACCTGTGAGCAAGTCTCAGCTTTAACCATCTTTCTTTTTTTGTTTTGATAAAATCCTCTTGGATAACGAGATTAATGTATTTTCCAGCTTTGAGGTTCTATTAAAAAAAAACACAACAAAACACCACAGCTACTATACAAACAGAACCTTATCTAAAGCTTCTTCCTGAAGTCAAGTGTGGCGACTGCATAAACGTTTGTTATTATTTCTTTTCATACTAAGGGCCTAAACATCAACTTAGTTTCACCTACTTTATGCTGGATAAACTCCCAGATTTGCATGAGAATAAAACCAGAACTGGGCTAAGTGAATGTTACAGTGAATATTTACAGTGAATGCATACACTGCATCAAGAACTTCCTTCCCCATTACCACAACAGCCTTTACCTGTTTTGCCTGACTGCATTCCCTTCTGGACAGGACTTGTTTTTCAAACATGTTATCACAAAGCTGTGTAAGGTTCTCAGTCTGTGAAGTCGATAAAGGATCCCACACATTCTTGGCAAATGCTGAAAAACAGGAATTATTTCATTCATGATATCCAAGTGGCTATCTGCTCTAGTTTCAAGGAAGAAAACATTCAAAAAGCTAAACCTTTCCTTTGCAGTAACCTTAACATGTAATTGTAACTATCAACATAATTTTACATTACCACTTATTTAAGGTTTCATTACCTAGCTGCAGTGAACGTTCTCAAGACAACCTTAATATACCTGCAATTTTTGGCAGGATAGTTTTTTCAATCACTCTAGGCAAAACTTCTTCATCAGGATCATCATCTCTTTTTGATTCAGACAGCTTTTTGGCATCGCTGAATCCTTCTACAGCTCTGAACCAGGGCATCTCTTTCAGGTCTGTAGAATTCTGCTGAAAGATCATTCCCATTAGTTGTTCAGCTGTCAGGATTGAGAGAAAAAGCTCCATGCAAAAATATATCTAATGATACCAAAAGATTCTCATTTAACAATTTCACATGGATTCTAATCACTGAATGGACCAAAGCAGCAAGCTAAAACTGAATGTAAAGCTAGATTTCAGAGGGTAGGGTTGTCAAACAGTCAGCAAACAGCCTCACATTAATGAAGATGCAAGTGATTCATATACAAGCAACCTGACAAGAGGAAAAGATGTCCTCCTTCTAGTTAAAACTCTTATCTCAAGCTCTGGAATGCCTCTATAACCCACGGCAAAGCTCCTGTACAGAAGTCTTCCCTGCAAGCAGCATGCCCCCGTCCTGTCATACTTTGAGATGCCAGAAATAGCCACAGGTCTTGCCAGTTAACAAAGATGAGTACATCAGAGTAGACAAGTTTGCAAAGACAGTACAGACCAGAAAGGCAGCGGAGCACCACCTACCCAGAAGCCCAGAGGATATCAGAACACACGAACACAGACACACAATTTTTCACAAAAATAAAGTCTGGTGATGCACCTACCTCAAGGGGACTCCAATTTATTAACTGAACTCTGACTAATGGATTTAAAAGCTTAGGCAGGCAAAAACCGATGTAAGCATCGCAGTATGGGTCGTGAAACTTCTCTTTCCGCTCCTGGAATTTCAACAGGACTTTTCTGATGTCACAACAATCTGCAGGGACATCTCCAAAGATTTTCCTACTCCCCTCTAAAATGTCATCTATGGATAATATTCAATAGGAATGAGAAAAAACAATCACAGAATTTATTGAGGCTTAAGCTGAACAGTTCATGCATCTACAGAACAGAAGAAATATCTTTATGATAACAGCATTTGTGCTCCATCTTTCACACCTCTTACACTGAAATGGGTTTTAAAACCAGCACTCTGGCAAAGCCTTTTTCAGGAAAAAAAAAAGATACAGAAGACCACAAAAAGACTTCTGCGGTTTTGAACAACTGCACAGATTTAAATACCCATTACTTTTCCTATTTTGTATGTCTCTTAAAATCTCAGACAGGAAAATCCTCCTTCTGTTATTCAGCAAATACGCATCGTGCCTCTCCCAGCTCCTCGTGACCTGCTCACTAAGGCAGTTCAAATCTCAATTTGAAATACATTCCAACTTTGGACAAAAAACTGATTAAACTAAAGAAGCCTACGGTCTTATCTATTCTTCCTAAGGCATTGGTCAGAATTGTTTAAATGCATCAATTCTATGCTGTAGAAAATAAACGATATACCATTCAAAAGGAGTATTTCTTCACTCTCCCTTGAAAATCCTTCTCAATACGGGAGGAATTTTGCTCTCATATCCTGACCAACCTTTGCTCTTCTGGAATTCAGTCACCTCTGTCAGAGCCAGTTCTTCATCACTCGGCATGCCTTCGTGGTGACCAGCTGTTTGTGAACGCTCTCTCAGCTGCCGCCTGCAAGTCCTGCATTCTGTAATGAACTCAGGTGAGTTATTCACCATGTACATACGTAAAAGAAAGCTCAGTGATATACTAAGAACACCCGGTGAGAGCAATAGCCTAAGGAAACACAGTGAGGAAGCAGAAGTAATTATGCAACCCTAGAGACACAGACTGTAACAGTAAGGTACTTTGTGAGCTGCCAAAGGACATTAAAAGCTCACATTAAAAATCTCTAACGACCTTCACTTCACCACATTCATACTAGGAACTCCCCCCACCTGAAACACCAAACATCTAACATGGTACTCCATACTATCCCTGCCAGAGGTAGTCTGTAAGAAACTACTGCGCTCTCAACAGTCCATCATCTCAGTTCTATGTAGCTTATGCAACAACTTGCATAGAAACTGTGACTGCATCCAAGTCTCACCGGGGCTAAAAAACGTTAGTCCTGGCACCACATACCATAAGAGCATGCAAAATCAACAAGAAAATTATATTTATACCTATCATTTGCATAGCATACCTCTTGTATGTAAATATTGGCATTACTTAACGTTAAAGGTTAACAGTTTGCTTAAGTCCTTACCTGTGCCTAAACAGTGATGAGTCAAGGCACCAATGCAACTGGAACGGTTTCAGAGCTCCCAGTAACTTAAGGTCAGCAGCAGACCCCGACGTTCAAAATGTAGCACCTGGCCTACGCTGATAACAGAGGGTAGGTTAGATGTTCTGATGCACCCACTGCCACCCCACCAGGAACAATACCACCTGCCTATTTTTGTCATCTGTGCAATAATCACAACAATGTATTCCTATATATAATCACAATATCATTTATTCCAACAGCAGGGAAAAACCTACTTCCAGTTTTCTGAACAGTCTCACTTCAACTTATGTTAAATTAATAGTACCTATTAACATTCAGATTCCAATCAGCAGGAAGAAAACCCCCCATTAACAAACAGATGGTTTCCGTGTACCTTGAGCTTTGGAAAGGAAAGGCATTTTTGCACGTGTGTGTATCATCTCCTTTAGTAATCGCACAGATTTACCTTCATCCCTGTGTAAGTAACAGGAAGCAGATACACACTTACTACAGTTAGATGTTATTATACGTACCTTTGATGCTCACACATTTTCAGAAGCTTCATCTTTTCATCACTCTCCAATCCATCATTACTTGGTTTGCCATTCCCAGCTACCAGAAGACAGGAACAAGACAAAGAGGTGGATGCAGAACACTGATTCTGCTTCTGCTCTTCATTTGGAGACTAACCAAAGTAAATACAACCTCCTGATGAAAAATTCACAGTGTCCAGTGTAAAGCACAGTCAGTATTATCAGTCTTCTCAAGCTGTTGCCAGTTATCAGTCAATCCTTCCTTGTCCTCCTGTTCTACAGTGCCTGCGTCCCAAACAAAGGCTCCACATCACCTTCGTTTGCTTTACACCTTGTAACAAGTGATGGAATACCAGCTCACCGCTTCCCAGTCCTGGATGGAAATGGACAGTGCTTACCACAGTCTGTGGTATATGCCCACTGACAACAGGGAGGGAGAAAACATTACACGTGAAAATAAAACATAATCCAAGAATTAACTGTGTGTTTCTACTTAAAGAATGAGATTTCAGTAAGAAAGTAACTGGTAACTTCATACTAACTTGTCAGGTGCTGCATATAAGTAGATTCCGTTTCCAGCTCATCTTGCCTTCGCTTCAGTACCGACATGACTCGTTGCTGAATAAGTGCATGTACAGCAGATTCTAGCTTAGTTATGTATTAAACAAACACAAACAAAGTGTTTCTGTCCTTAAAACAAAGCACAAAATGCTTGCTAATAATAGCACCTGCATCGGAGCAAAGAAGAACTGCAAGACTTACCCATACCAACATTTACAGAAGCACTGTGTGTGGACAAGATTCATGCTTTGGAAAACACCAAATGTCACTGACGTAGTGGTAGTTCTGAAGGTACCCCCACTGACATTTTACCCATATTCCTCTACACAGCACGCTCCTAAAGAGCATAATATGGCAAGTGTAGCGACGTTACACTGAACAGATTCTACCCAAGTTGATGTGGGTAGGAATACAGCATACATCAGTGCGTCCCACTTAATTTATACCAACTTAATATCACCAAGCTATCACTACCAGACGTGTTCTCCCTCCCCTTCTTGTTACTTTCCAAATAGGTCTCCCACTCTCGATAGTCTTTCACATTTGATTGTACTTGAACTCCCCACATCATTTCATCCATTTCTTTCAGGTGATCAAGGCCAAAAAAAAAAAAAAAAAAAGCACACAATTCCACAGAAATATTTAGTCCACTTCAGTGGAAATTCTTTGAACACAAGCAGGCCAGCAGCAGTCTGTACAAAAGAGTATACATACACAGAGGTTCACACAAGTGAACGGCAGATGTTTGTGTTTCAGCTGCACGATGTCTGAACTGATCAGTACAGCTGCTTCTGGCTGCGTGAGCACTGAGAGGTGATGGGGATGGCTATCTCGGTAGCTGCAGATGCCTGACCCCACCTGTCCTTCACATCTAGTGAAAACAGATGAGGGGCAGCCTGGTTTCGAAGGAGGAGATCGCTGAGCCGGCGGTCCGAGAACCGGCAGCTCGCCCGCACGCGTAGCGCTTAGGAGCAACAGTTGCTGGTTTGGAGTCGTCGGGCGCATGCTCGCTGTGACCTGGAGGACTAATCACAATAGAGAGCGGCGGATGAGCTGCACAGAGCGGTTACGAAGCCACTTCCGCATTCCTACGCGCACGCGTTGTGCCGCCTGCAGGACTGAGCAGCGGACAGCGGCAGTTCCGCGCATTGGCCACGAGGTGGCGGCAGAGACCGCGGAAAGAACCTCGACGGGATCGATGCGGCCCGCGGCGCAATCGCTGGCGGTCAGTGCTCTGTCGAGATAACGGGGGAAGAACACGGAATGAGAAGTGGGGGGCGGTGGGGGTGAAGACGAAGAAAACAGAGGGAAACTCCTCCAAACTCAGGAAAGCCGTGCTAAGAGCTTTACAAAAAGAAAATAATAATAATAAAAAGTTTTAAAAAATTACTTTTTGCCAGCATCTGTTGCACTGTTTTTAAATATCCACATACCAAAATGTAACTGCCCAGTACATTTAACGACAACAAAATTAAAGCACGTTGGCAGAAAGCAGAGCGCCATATTGGTGTTCACTCAGCCTCTGTCTTCTTCGTGCTTTCATGTATTTCACAGCTACCTAATGTAAATCACAGCTACCTCTGGAAGACAGCCCGAGAGCTGTGCAGGTCCATCAGGCTCAGCTGCAGCTTTCATCTGCCCTTCTCTGGCCCTCCTGCAGCTGGAGAGAGAGCACAGGAGGGCACGTGGGATGCAGACCCTCCCCAGTCAGCCGCAGCAGTCGCTCCTGCCAGCACTCCCTTTCCCCCACGTCTTTCCCATTGGACAGTCTGGAGCCCTGTGTGGCAGAGGAGGAGAGAGCTGCAGGCAGAAGGAAAACGGGCTGCTGGGATTCCTCCATCCCACTGCCAGGTGTCTTCTCTGGCATTTTGGGGGTGGGAAGGGAGTTGTGGGAGCACCCGTGGGGCTCCGGGCAGGAGGGAAGGAAGCAAAGATGCAGCTGCAGGCAGCGGGCTCTGGGCTGGAGCAGTGCAGCCAGGCACAAACAATGGCAACGTACACACACAAATAAACACCCAGTACAGAATCTGGCACTCTACGGTCCTCCCAGAGCTTGTTACTGCTTTTTAGGCTGCCCTACAGGTATGCTGTCCTATCCCCTTCATTCCCCTGTGTCTTGCCCCCTTCCTTCACCCCGTGCCTTCCCCATCCCTTTTCCAGGCTTTCCCTTTCCTTTCCCCGCTTCCTTCCCCACGCCTTCCCCCTGCAACAGCCCCATGTTCTGCTGCTGTTCTCAGCTGACAATCCTTACACCACACTTTTCAAACACATCGGATCAGACTGCATACTGGCACTGATTTTAAAACAACAACAACAACAAATACATACAGTATTATGTGTGGATAACAAACTCCTACCTGCTTGAAGACCAAGAGCAGCTCCTCATCCTGCAGTAACTCCTGCACACGGCCAGGTCTCCCGTGTAGGGATTTGGAATCCGCAGTGGCTTCGCAACATTGGATTTGAGTCTTTGACTTCCACCTCAATCTGCTCGACAGCAAACTGCCAGAAAGGAGGAAGAAGGAACGTGCCAGCAGTGGATGCGATCGGCAGAGCCAGCAGGGCATCCCCTGCTTCAAAGGGCACTTTGCCTTTCATCCCCACCGTGAGGCAGCCACTCTCCTGCTTTGCCTCTCCCCAGGGCCTGCAGGGTTTGTTCCATTGCATGCTGTACCCGCATGGCCAGCACGTGCTACGGAGCCCAAGTGGAACACCTGCTGCAGAACAAGTCTTCGCAAGAACAAGACCTACAACCCAGATGAGCTCCCTCTACGAAACAAAACACTTGTGGCTACAGCCACAACTACAAGCTGTCTCAAAACTGTCAGGATACTTTGTTCCATCCCAGGATCGTTCATCACTTGCAGGCCTTTAGGTCACCATCGCAGTCAAGATTAAAATTTAGGCTACATCCCAGCCACTCAGGCCTCCCGCTGCCATTCGCTTCTATGCTCGAGGGCCCCAGAAAAAGGCCCTGGGCCTTCACAAGTGAAGCAATGCAACCTGACAGGACGGCTCTCTTGCTGAGCAGCAGTGCTTCAGGATTTGATATTCACAAAGGAACTGCAACACCTGAGCAACACAGAGGAAGGCAGAAGGAATAAAAGGGCAAAGCAAGGCAAAACCTCGGGGAAAGAAAGGGAAAGATGAGAGGAAAATGTCACACAGCCTGCAAGGTGCCCTAAAGAGCCATAACAAAGTCTGGCAGCACTGCCGCACTGTGCAATGAGAAAGATTTGTATATTTACACGGTCCTTACCTGTTCAGGCAACCAGTCACCTAAGTTGGGTTCTGGGGAATTATGGGACATGCAGCTTTCCAATCCTCAGCAACATATGGACAAACAAGGAGAAGGACAAAAAGGATGGCAGAGCACCATCAGAACAGACAGTGCATGTCCATGCAGACTCGCAAACCCACAGCTTCCTGGGTTGTTTCTGCTTTTGTAGCATTTGCGTGCTGCAGATGAGGAAAACACTCTGCTGTATGAGTCTTCTGCAAGAGACACCCAGAGGTAAATGGCAGCTAACCTGCAGACCGAGCACTACTGCCTGGCGTTGGTCAGGGGGAGCTCCTCCTGCCGCTGCTGGATGCTGATGCTGACAGGGCTGCAGATGCTCTGCAGGGCCAGCTCGTAGCTGGGAGCCAGGAATGGACACGGCGGGAGAGAGGAGAGAGCTGGCGGGGACCAGCCGAGGCATCCCTCACTCAAAAGCATCACAAAGCCACAGCCAGCAAGCTGGGCATGATGAAGAGCATGAGGGCTCTGGAGCACAGGCCTTATGAGGAGTGGCTGAAGGAGCTGGGATTGCTCAGTCTGGAGAAGAGGAGGCTCAGGAGAGACCTTATTGCTCTCCATAACTACCTGAAGGGAGGCTGTAGTGAGCTGGGGGCCAGCCTCTTCTCTCGGGTGACTAGTGATAGCACTAGAGGGAATGGCCTCAAGCTGCACCAGGGAAGATTCAGGCTGGACGTTAGGAAATACTACTTGTCTGAAAGGGTGGCCCGGCACTGGAATGGGCTGTCATTCCAGAGAGGTGGTGGAGTCATCAAACCTGGTGGTGTTCAACGAGCGTTTGGATGTTGTGTTGAGGGACATGGTTTAACGGGAACCATTGGTGAAGGGCGAACGGTTGGACTGGATGATCCTGTATGTCTTTTCCAACCTTAGCGATTCTAGGATTCTAGGAAAGCTCGGAGAAGGCTGGAGAAATCAAGGTTGCCTCTAAGGTGCTGCTTTCAAACAGCATGAGTTGTTGGGCATGAGACGGGAAAGACAAGGTTCCGGCTCCAAAGGCTTCCAATCCCCGTGGATCTGGCTGTCTGCAAAGACCACAGCTGCCTACTTTCCAGCAGGGTGATGCTCACCCAGCAAAGCACTCACCCACCAGATGCCTTTCCTACAGTTACAGCATCAGCAAGGTACGAAAAGACCTCTGAGATCATCCAGTCCAACCACCCACCTACCACCAATATTTCCTTCCCACTAAGCCACGTCCCTCAGTGCAACATCTAATGTCTCTTGAACACCCTCAGGGACAGGAACTCTATCACCTCCCTGGGCAGCCCGTTCCAGCATCTGACCACTCACTGGGACAAGGTTTTCTTCACATCCAACCCCAATCTCCCCTCATGCAACCTGAGGCCATTCCCTCTAGTCCTAGCACCGGTTCCGTGGGAGAAGAGGACCATCCCCACCTCCACATAACCTCTCGTCACGTAATTGGACAGAGTGAGAAGGTCTTCCCTCAGCCTCCTCTTCTCCACACTAAGGAATCCCACTTCCCTCAGCCGCTCCTCACCAGACTTGAGCTCTACACCCCTCACAGCTTCATTGCTCTTCTCTGGACACACTGCAGGTTTCAGGGTCCCCCTTGTAGTGAGGGGCCCAGAACTGAACACACTACTCAAGGAGAGGACTCACCAGTGCTGAGTACAGGGCGACGATCACTTCCCAGCTCCGGTTGACTCCAGCCTTTCGCATTGCACTTCCAGACTAAACCGTTCCTTCTGCGCAACTGCTAGGATCCTCACTTAGGGCTGGAGCTCAAGAGATCAACACAACAGAAATAACACAACGTGCAACTGGAAGAAATGTCTCAAAGCCCACAAGAGTCAACTCTCTCACCCTGGGCACAGCTCACCAACCAAGAGCCAGGCCTTGCCAACTTGGCGGATCTGACAGGGCTGCACATCACACCAGAAGCGTCCCTTTCAATTGCTCTCCATGTAGAGAAGAACACCAACTAACAGGCGTGAATTAACTCATTCGCAACTGAACAGTGAGTTTGTTCTTCACTAAAACCACACAGAAATTCCAAATCCAAAAAGAGAATGGCAGGACATCCTATTGACCAAAGAGGTTCCCGTCCCTAAGCCTCATCCTCTTATCCCAACTTCCCTTGCCTCGTCCCCTTCCCCTATTCCTCCGTGATGCCCATAGGCATCAAGTCAGGTCGCAAACACATAGGACTCCTTCCACACGACTCCATCACAAAGGGTGTCACACTTGTTAAATACACTCAGACCGACCAAGCAGTGGTATCACACTCACTTAAAACACACAGATGCAGTCAAACCCTGAGCACGTACATCCCCTCCTGCACTACTGGAGCCCACAGCTCACCTTCACGTCTCCGGGGATTTCTGCTCTTTTACACTGCCGCAGCCTTGCAACAGCTCCATGGCGGTCACACAAGGCCTGCAGGACCTCTTGCTCCGCAAACCCCATCTGCGGGCATTGCTTCATGAGGTTCACCACCTGCCCTCCTGAGCAAAAACAAGCACTGAGAACGACAGCAAAGTGCACTGAATTCCACCTGGCCTGGATCCCAAGCCTCAGTCCTGCCAGGCATACCCTGCTACGCAGACTCATCCCCAGAGCCTGGCTGGACAGCAGCACATGCATCATTCCTCAAACGCCCCAGCCAAGCAGCAGGGGATCAAAGTGTTGCGACAGCTGAAACAAAAATGCTCGGGGACATTCCTGCCAGCACTGAACGTGAACAGATCTACCACTGAGCAACAGGATGTGGCACAAACAGCAGAAAACAACCAACCTGCACAACTAACTCGTTGCCGGTTGGTCCAGATGTCTGTATGCTCCCTCCCACAGCCCAGGCCAAGCTTGCAGAACTGCTCCTCCTTTGTGCAGGATGACAACGGTGCCCATGGCATGTGGTGGCTATGCACAGCATGCCTTTTACTTGCTTTTCCTCTCTCCGTCTTCCATCACCAAACAGCACCTCCAATCTCTCCTGGCTAAAAAATCACTTGGGGAAAAAAAGAACTGGCAACCTTAGTTTTAAAATTACAACTTGATGCTTTAAAGCAGAAGCTCACCTAGCGAGGACACCTACCTTACACAAGCTCAACCTACACGGAAGAGTTATTCCTCTAGGTCTGCACACACAGCACGCATTTTCAGCTGCAATAGTCAGCCCAGTTCTCAGCACAGCTTTACCATCCACAGAAAGCCAGTTCACGGCCGCCATCTTTTTCTCTCTTCTGAAACACTCTACTGCTGCAAGAAGCAATGATTACAATCACACAATCACAGAACTGTAGGGACTGGAAGGGACCTCTAGAGATCGCTGAGTCCAACCCCTCCCCCCGCAAAACAGGCTCCATACAGCAGGCTGTACTGTAGGCATCCAGCTGGGTTTGGAATATCTCCAGAGAAGGACAATCCACAACCTCCCTGGGCAGCCTGGCTATATACCCCCCCACCCATAACCTCCCCACAGCCACCTATAGCCCCAAATCCTCCGATGGCTCACCACAGCCCCAGATCCCCCCTAGAGTCCCCCTCAGCTCCTTATAGACCCATACGCCTTTACAGTCCCTGCACAGCCCCCTACAGCAGCCCCATCTTCCCCTATAGCCTCCCCGCAGCTCCCAGTAGACACAGGCCCACCTTAGCCCCGGTTCTGGGGAGCTGCAGGGGGTCTGGGGGCACCGGGAGCAGCGCTGGAGGGGTTGGGGGTGGGGGGGCACGGTTCAGATGCAGGCAGCAGCACTGTGGCGCTGGGGGACCCGAGGCCTCCATCAGTCCCAAACCCATCACCCATCCCACAGTCCTCATCCCAATCCCACAGCCCAACCCCACGGGAGTTCCACGGGGGAGGGGAGGGCAGTGTGCTGGGGGGGCCGCGCAGGGCTCCTCTCCCTCTCCCGCTCCCGTTCTCCCGCACACCTCCGGCAGAGCTGTCCTCAGCACTCGCTCCCGTTGTGCCGCGGCTTCCGGCTCGCTGCTGCCCGGACAGCTCCGGCTGACGCCGCGCTCTCCTGCGGGACGGCCCGGGCTGCCGGAGCGGCACTTCGCTGACGACAGCCGCGCCTGACACTGCCGGCTCCCAACGGCCGCTCCCGCGCACGGCGGCTCAGCCAATGGGAGCGGGCGGAGCTGCCGCTGACCAAGGAGACGCCGGGGGAGGGACAGAGCTGCCGCTGACCAATGAGACGCCGGGGGAGGGATAGAGCTGTTGCTGACCAATGAGAGCCCGGGGGAGGGACGGAGCTGCCGCTGACCAATGAGACGCCGGGGGAGGGACAGAGCTGCCGCTGACCAATGAGAGCCCGGGGGAGGGACGGGCAGATGCTGCTCACGGGGAGCTCCTCCTGCCGCTGCTGGATGCTGATGCTGACAGGGCTGCAGATGCTCTGCAGGGCCAGCTCGTAGCTGGCAGCCAGGAATGGACACGGCGGGAGAGACGAGAGAGCTGGCGGGGAGCAGCCAGGGCATCCCTCACTCAAAAGCATCACAAAGCTGCAGCCAGCAAGCTGGGCATGATCATGAGCAGCATCCCGGATGCTGGAGATTCTTTGCTACCATACACTACGGGAGCACAGCTCTCGCTGCAGGCATCCCACAGCCAGACAAAATGGGAACAAACCCGGAGCGCTGCTGCACGCACAGCCCACAGCCATAGCCTTGCAAGATGAGCTGCCTTGCTGTTGCTTGCATCCATCCCAATCCCTGGGAATGAAGACTCAGAAGGCAGTCAAGGCGTTGATCCAGCACCAGTGTGCTTTTATTCCCTAATAGCCAGGAGGGCTTTTTGGTGAGAGGTCCGGTGTACACATGGGACTCATCGTCTCTGGTGAAGGAGAGAGGCGCTCAGAGCTCGTGCTGCTGCCCGGTGCCTGGGACTGGAGCTCTGATTCTACGTCCCCCTCCACCAGGCTCGGCTCCTCCTGGCTGACGCTGACCTGCTCCTGCATGGAGCTGCTGCTGTCGGGGCACTCGGGCTGTGCTTGGGCTGGGCTGCACTGCAGTGGTGCCCCGTCACAGTCCAGGTCAGTGAGCGTTGTTTCTGGCAGGCTCAGGTCAGCGTCTTCTGCACAGCCGGGAGAGATGAGGGCTTCCACTTGGATGGTCACTTTCATTCCCTCACTGATGTTATATGGCAGGCTGTCATCCGAGCTGCAGCGATTCATGCTTCCTAGCAGCTCTGCATTGATATAAGCACACAGTGAACCATCGCTATACGCTCTGGGTCTTCTGCGTGGACGAGGGCTCGGTTCACCTAGGAAGGAGTAGATACACAGGCAAACAGTTAGTGGCAAACTTGCACAAGCTGAATGATGAGAGTGGTTCTTGAGATTTGCTTCTGCAGTGGCAGCAGGACAAAGCCAATAGGACAATAGCAACAGGAGGAGCACTGTCTCGAAAGGAACTGTTGCGCTTTTGTTGTTTGTCTTTCTTTTAAATGTGTGCCTGCTGATACAGAGGCAACACGGAGGCACAAAGGTACTCTTCCTTCCATCCTAAGTGTCAGAAGGAATCATTCTGAGACATACTGCAGTGGTGCCCATCTCCCGTCTCTTTCCAAAACTACTCGGGGAAAGGCACGAGAGGGGTGTGCTCCGGCAGGTCCACATCTTGACTTCACCAGAGACACCAGATTTGGGAAAGAAAGACAGGGCTGAACCGAAGATGGTAGGCACGGGCTTGAACGCTAGCAGGAGGAACAAGCCCACTGCAAGCATGAATTCGATGGCGCTGACAAGCAGGGTTTTGACAGCTGGATGTGCACCCTTACCTGCCAGGACCACCACCTCTGTTTCCGAGGGCTCCCTGGCATCGCGCTGCAGTTGGCGTTTGGCCACAGAGGATGGTTTTCTGGGCCTGAAGCAGGAACACCAACTGCATGCTGGGGATTCCTTCACCCTGCTGGGTGGACTTGGTCTGGAGGGAGAAAAGAGGGAGCGGTGTGAGTTGTGCATGGTGCAGGGTGAGGGAAGAGCTGCCCTGAGCTCTTGCCAACACTTGCTTGCTATTAGCACTGCCTGATTCCTGCTGAAACACAACTTTGAAGCTCGCTCTGATTCACACAGTTGAGGTTCCATTCCTAGAGCTCAGCCCTGGAGTCTTGCTGGCTACATTCCCCTCAGCCATGCCAACCCAGATGCAGAGCATGCCTGTTAGTTGAACCTCAGAGTCCAAAGAGAGGGGACATTCAGTACACCACCACACGCACCATTGCACTCCACTTGCAATAGTGGAGAAAAACCCACAAAAGCCCACCCAAGCAAGTCTGATAGGAAGCTGCTGGAAAAGAAAGTCCTTTTTACCTTTCAGATGGAAAGTCAATGATTGTGTGGAATTTCCCCCACGCAGCTGCGGGGCCTTCTTCCACTTGCATGTCCCTGCTCTCTGTCACAGCGGGAGAGCTGCTGTGGCCTCCCCTCTGTGCCTGTGCCTCCTCCAGTGTGAGCAGCTTGGTGGCAGGAGAAGACACCTGCTCAAACATGGGCCCTGATGGAGAACTGTGCCCTGGAAGGGAAGACCACAGCTAAGAGGGAGGATCAGAAAGCAGCAGCACAGCCATCACAGTTCTGGGGGAGGTGCTGCACATCTCTCAGCCTTGCATTTCTGATCAAGTGAAAGAAGAGGAGGTCAGAACTCTTTCATCAAGCTTCACCTGCACGCAAAACATCACCATGACAGGGACAGTTTTCTCCTTCTTACGTTTGGGCTTGGACATTCTCCGCATCCAGCCACAGAGGATGCCATATTCTCATCTAAGCCCACAAGTCTGCAGGCCCCTCGATAGCAAAAGCGTATCTCAACAATCCTGGAGAAGGCCTGCATTTGATCAAGGTGTCTCATCAAGACAAAGCTCATGCAGGAAGACGCTCACCTGCTCCATCTCCAATGCATGACGTGGAGCTGGAGCAGAAGAGGACGTCGGTGTGGTTGATGATGAACTCCACCACATCCGACTGCCTCTGCAGTTCCACGCAGGCAGCTCTTCCGCTGGCGCAGGCAGCCTCGTTCTGCTGGGATCTGTAGAAAAGGCAGATTGGAGAAGTCATTGACCCGAGAGCGTTTCCCCACGTTTGGGCATTTGGGCAGCCAAAGGCTGTCCAGTTGGGCTCTGGAGACTTCCGCAGTGGGCAAGCAGTGATGCCACTGAAGACATTCTCCCGGGTGATCAAGGACACACCAGCCCCATTTGACAAAAACAAGAGAGCAGAAATTGTCCTCCTCTCCAAAGGGTGCCCGTGGGGAGAGCACATCTAAGCCTTGTGTTGAAACGGAAAAAGAAGTTTACCTGAAGAGGTTGGGAGCCCACACAATCGCTAAGTTCTTAGCGGGCATGTTTGTGATGGAGCAGCTCCCAGCCAGACAAGCCAAGTGTCTCAGAAGGTATTCCAGCGTCCTGGAAAGCAAGAGCCAAACCTTCAGCACCACTGAGCACGCCGTGCTCACATTCACCAAACAAACCTCATTGTTCTTGCTACTAGCAAGTAGATCAAGCTTTCCCAAGTGCCACGCTGCAGCACCAAGCCCCAGCACAGTACAGCCGCAACCATCAGCTGTACCAGCCGTGCCCCCGTGCTCAGGAGCTGACCCAATCCATTCACCCCACGCAGCCATCCACCACTTCAACACACACAGGCATCACGTTGCCAGCATAAGACAAAGCCTGCAATCGCGTCATCGCCCTCTGAAATGCAGCAGGGCTGAGCTCCCCAGACCGAGGGCAGCAGTTTTCTGACCTGTAGTGAGGGGCAGGCAGCTGCTGGATGACCTCCTGCATGCTGAGCAACCGCTCCTCATCGGTACCAGCACAAACAGCGTCCTGGAAGAAAGCAGAAAAAGATTGAGACACACATCAGTAGAGATACCTGCCGCAGGGTCGGCAACTACGGGGACGGAGCGCTGTTGCTCAGCACCGAGGCAGATTTTTTGCCTTCCAACAGGCAGAAAAGCTGGGGAACACAGCGGCACGCAGCTGGTGCCATCAAGGCCAAGCACTCCAAGCACTGGGCTGCTTTACAGCCTGATCGGTTCTGCACCTCAGCTCCTCGCAATGGGCATTCATCTCCCAGTAACCTGTGCTATTAATCCCATTCCCGTTCTAGAAACAGTTGGGGAATAGCAAAAGAACAGGAATTCTCGCAAGCTTTGTGAATACGGAAATGACGACCTCCAGGGAGCACCAAAAGTGGCATCAGTATGCTGCAGGATGTGGGAGAGACATGCGAGGCTGCCACATGGGGCTAACAGAAAATCAGAAAAAAAAGACTATGAGGTGCGCAGGCGTGTGTATGGGACAGGCCACGCCAAGAGGCCCAGGGAAGAGGGACATGAAGGCCATTGCCTTGTGCTTACCGAGAACTTGCCATGCAGCTGCTCGGGCAGCAGAGGGTTCGGGAGCTCCCTGAAGTACATCTTGCACAGGGAGCTCACGCTGTGAATGTCCCGGACGGTGAGCTCCGGAATCTGCTCCGACTCAAAGTCATGGCTGGAGAGAAGGACACAAAAACAGAGGGCTTGGAGAAAGAGGAAAACAACTCCAAAGCAAGACAACATACAGTCCAGAAGCACTCTTACCGCAGCTTCTGGATCTTGGACGCCACGCCGGACAGGCGGTAGATCCCCTGCACCACGCCGTGCTGCTCGATGAACTCAGCGCAGCTCTGCACGACCTGGGGGACTACAGAACAAGGGCCAGCGCTTAGCTGAGCTCCTGATTCAAGTCCTGCTTCAGCCGCTGCCCCTGTCACATCCCATCCACTAAGCCCAGCCGGGCTACTGCTTGCCTCCTCCGTAGAGGAGAAAGAAGGCTGTCGCAGATGGCGCAGACAGGCAGGAGCCGGGGAGGAAACTGGACACGGACGTGTTCTTGGCTTTCAAGAAATGCCAGGACCTGCCAAGCAGCCTGCAAAAAGTAATTCTGGAGAAGCCAGAGACACTGCCACAAGTCCCATCACAGCTCCCACCGCAATGGAGGCGTGAGACCTCATGTCCAGAAGAGCTAGGAAACTGACGCACTACACTCTCTTGGGCCAAACGGCTTCCTTTGTTTTCAGGCTAGCGTGGGATTGGTTTACACCTTTGGCTTTAAGCAAATACAAGTGTGCTGGTCTCCTATGAGCATTAGCCTCAGCTTCCCTTTCAGCCTTCAACTCCCACCTCACGCTTCTCCACCGCTATCAACCTGCCCCTTGCTAGACACGATCTCCCTTTCTTTCATATTTACATGCCCAACAGAGGGAGGAAGCTCTCAGGAACGGGCTGTTCCTTACCATCACGGCCAGAGTGGAGAAGATGCTCTCCCAGGTCACAGCCAAACACCCCTTCCTTCTCCTTCTCCAGCTCCATCTCCCGCTGCTTCGGTTCCTTTGGGCGGGCCTTCACGAAGGAACGAAGGAAGCTGAGGAGCTTGCCACGCTTCTTTGGCACTGCACAACACAAGGAAGAAACCAGCTCATTTCAGGTTGGGCTCAGTGCAACCAGGCTGAGCGGAAACACATGCTACAGAGCACGTCAAAGCAGCAAGAACATTGCCAACACTGCATTCTACAAGGATTCTATCATTTGCCCAAGCCCTCATTCTCACTGCCTACAAAACAGCAGCCCTACGCCCCGTGGGATGCAGGAAGGATCATCAACACAGAGGAGAACGTGGGATGGATCAAGGAGGTATTCAACACAGAACACACCCAGAAAAAGACTCCATTTGACTTCCCTGCGCCATCACATGTAACATCCGTACCTGGCTTTGGCGCTGAGTTGAGGAGGGCCTCAGGAAGTTTTCCACTAATGAGCTCCACGCACTCACCGGGAAAGAACCCTACCTGTAAGAAGAAAAGAAAGAGTGATGGAATACTGGATGCAGCGTTTCTCAGGCCTCGACTGTTGCACCAACAAAGAATGGCCTGCAGAAAAGTAATCCTGTTCCAGCATTTGCAGCCAGAAGACCTACAAAAGCAATACTTGGTTCCGCAGAAGATGGCTCTGTCCTCTGTGCTTGTACGAAGGACAGAGGTGGTCAACTCCTGACTGCGCATTGAGCACAAGAGGCTCTTGCTTCTAAGTCACATGAGGAGACAGTTTCCTACCCAAGCCCAGAGCCAAAGGGAAAGTCCTCTGACAGCGACACAGGGAAACTGTTGACGTCCAGAAGCCACCCTGTGCGGGCAGAGCTGCACTAAGCTGACGTTCCTCACTTGACTGCAGTTGCGCCCAGGAGTCTGAAGCTTGTGCCTACCTGAAAGCCACGCTTGCCTCTCCACCAGGGGCTCAGCTCCTTTGCTGGCATAGCAGTAATGCACACCAGGTCTCCCACCTGCAAGACATTGCAACATCAATCCCAGCGTCAGCACAGCTGGGAGGAAAGCACAGCTGAAATGGCACCCTTCTTCTGCACTGCCAAAGAGCGCACAGATTGAGAGCAATTGCACCGGGGCAGCTCTTCAGGCATTTCCTGTGGGAAAGCTGGGCTTGGAGGTACAAGAGTCACTGCCATACACACCACACAGAATACAGTGCAAGCATGCCAAATGAAACCATCTTTTAGACATGGCTGAACTCCTCCCTGCATCCAACCCAGTGCAAGTCCTCTCTGGACCTGCATCTTCTGGGCTTCACCTCACAAGGCATTCTGAAGGTGTCTGAGAATATTCCTGATGCAATCACACGGTATACTCTTCTGGCCATGACAACAAGGAACGCCTTCTTTAAATGCTTACCTCCAAGGAGAGCTCATCCGCTGCCTGGGCAACGTATCTCTTAATAACATGGCCAGCAGCAATAGCTGGAATATTAAGAGATAACTCCTCACGGACCAGCAAGGGCTTCCCCTGGTTCTCAGGCTGAAACAGAGAGCACAGGCCATGGTGAAGAGCTGAGGACAAACAAGGAGGATTTCAGGGTGCCATCTCGATGCCACTAGCAAGGAAATGAAGCTTTTAAGGCAGCTCTTCAGGGACACCGAGAGAGCCGGAAGGATGCTCTCTCTCTTGAAAAGCAGGAGAGCACACCGGTGGCTCATTCTGCTGGCTCAAGTCAGGGAACAGAGCCCAAGCAGAGCTTCACACTGTACCTCCGTCAACGCCCGGTCAGGCCCACGGCTGATCTCGCTGCTCGCAATGCCCATCACAGCAGGCGCGACAAGCTGCAACAGAAAAGAAACACATTTCCTGTGTTCACACAGCACTGGATTGAGAGTCTTCTTCAGAACTACTCTCAGTTGCCCACTGGCGGAGGCAGGTGTTCTAGAAACCACCACTGTGCAGTCTAACCAAACAGGACAGCCGTTGCAATACGCAGCATTGGACCAAGTCGCTGTCCCTCTGCTAGCAGATGGGGACTCTGGCACAAAGCAGCAGATGCATTTGCCCGCAGCACGCTGAGAGCGCAGTAGCAGGCCAGGGAGAGGTGTCACTGCTGGGGCTGGAGCTGCTCCCCAGCCCCCGGCTCCCAGCAGCAGCCTCACCACCAGCGCCGGCCGCAGCCTTGCCCACGCATTTCCTCTGCCTGCATGCCCGCTGTGCTCCCTACAGCTGTCGGGCACACTCACACAGCCAAAGCATGCACGCCTGTGCCCCTGGCTCATGTTGTGCAGCTCTGCACAAACTGCGGCTAGGGCTCTTTGCCTAAGGGATTGCCTTCCTTCACACTAGCTGCTCCCAGCACTACAGGCAGCATCCTGCCGAGGGTTGAGCTGGAGAGGAAGTGGAAAAATCCCACACGTGACCAGAGCTGCATTTCAGCTGGACGAGGCTGTGTTACTTCACACGGTGTGACTAAACACGGGCTGCTGAACCATGTGGCAATACAAAACATGGCACGTACCTGGCAAGAGATCAGAACAAGGTAGAAGAAGAT
Organism: Gallus gallus; assembly: GCF_016699485.2. Classification (NCBI taxonomy): domain Eukaryota; kingdom Metazoa; phylum Chordata; class Aves; order Galliformes; family Phasianidae; genus Gallus; species Gallus gallus. The sequence continues at coordinate 76,542,919 of NC_052572.1, forward strand.
CCTCGAACCCGCAGCCGTTCCTTGTCACTTTGCTCTGATCTTCCGCGAGCAAAAGCTGCACCAAGGGAGCAGGCGGAGAGTGGGCAGGGGACAGAGAAAGAGCAGGTCAGTGAGCCTCCACAACTGAGCAAAGGGAAGAACCAGGGAAGAACCCTGGCACAAATGCCACCCTGATGGATGGCTTTGGACTGGATGGCACGGGGGAAAATGGCCTCTGACGGTCCAGCCTAAGCAATATGATCCTAGGAGCTCCGCCAGCCAGCACTTCTCAAGCCCTCGCACCCCACCCGTCTATCCCGCACCGTATCAGCTTACCTACAAGACGCTGCACAAGACGGGATGAAGACGAACGGACTCAGTCGATGCACAAGTGCAACAAGCCACGTACTCACGCCGAGCTCAAGCGCTCCAATGAAGGGATGCAGCACGCGCTGCTCCTCCCCTCATTCTAGCCGCTTATGACATCACTAAGGGCCACCCGGCTGCTCCACCATGGACGGACAAGGTTGGGAGGCAAGACCACGTCACAAGACCACAGGATTCCAAAAGGGCACCCCAGTGTTCCAGAAATCAGTGCGTGGTTAGAATTCTATCTCAGCCAAATCCTGGAGAAGCTGGCATGGGGTTGCCAGCTCTTCCCTGGCAATTCAGGGCTTGCACAGTGCCAAACGCAACCAAGAAAAAAAGGCAAGAAAGAAGCAAAGGCCATGGCTATGCACACAAGCGGCCAGGAAGGGTTCAACAGGAGAACGAAACCTACACAAGTCAACTCAACAGATTCCAAGGAATTCATTGACATCCGACACAATTTGCAACGCCAGAAGCACTGCCACGCAAACAGCACCGTATTGGGAAAGCAGCACGTCCAAATCAGCCCCCTTGCCCTGCTCTACCCGCTCAGGCTAACGCAGAAATTAAACACACAAACTCTCTTGCTTTGGCTCACGGCAGCCATCAAGCTCATGCTTTAGTGACACAGAGAACTCCATCTCCAGCTACTCCGTGTCTCGCTAACCACAAGCTCGGCTGGGAGCTGTCGCTCAGCCTGACACCACAAGCAGAAAAGAAACGTACATAAGCAGATGCTCTCATCCAGATGTGCAAATCTGGGGGCGAGTAGTAAAAGGCTCACTGGGCCATGGGCAAAGCAGGGAGCAGATAGGCAGGAAACAGGAAGGAGTTCAAGACCAGCTCTCCTACACCAAAGACAGGGAGAGCTGAGTCAGCACCACGGGAGGACTTACGACACAGCTTGAGAGCTTACAGAGACCTGAGGTTGCCAAAAGAGGCTGCCAGGGTAACTCTCACCAGTCTTTTGCAGGGCTGTTACAGATGCTTCTGGTGCTGACTTCCACTGCCCTGTGTCATTGGTAGAAAGCACATGTGAGAAATGCTCAATTGGTCTGGGTAACGCTTCTATGCTTCCACGGTTAGGATTGAAACAAAAGGAAAAAAAAAAAACCATGAAACCCTATGACATTTGCCTCTTTACTGCTGCTGTCAGCGTGACATCTAAGATGAGCATTACGCATCCCTGCACCCGACTGAAGATTCATCCAAGTCTGTGTTCCACACAGCTCCATCCCAGTGCCAAAAAGAAACACAGACAGTGATGTTTAGAAGATTCTTTGTGCAGATACAAGGGCAGGGTGCATGTGCATTCTCTACAGCAAGAAATAGCAATTTCTCAAGCAGTGGTATGACGGAAGGTCAATGGAAAGGAAATCGATGATGAAACCTTTTCATATAAGAAGTCCTTGTTCAACCTCTCCCCAGCAAAAAGGAAGCCTGCTGGGCATTGTTAGCAGCAGTTCCCAGAACATCTTGCACCACAAAATGCAGCACGCTCATTTTTTTCACAGGCCCCTCGTTTCTCTAAGCAGCGTCAAATACCCTCCACTTCAAATCCACCCATCAGATCATGAACAGAGCTCAGAAGGGGTTAGGAGTAGAGCGACACACAGCTCCGCTTCGCGCTGAGGGCAGTTTTGGCCCTCCGAGCTTGCCGTAGCCACCCTGCGCTCTAGCACCGGCGGACCGGAAGTACTCGTAGTCACTATGGCAGCCGCCTGCGGGGGGTTTGAGCTGCGAGGCTGTGGGGAACGGTGCCTTTTGAGAACGGTGTTTTTCTGAGCTTTTTATCCTCACCGGGTGGTTTTCTTCCTCGATGTGTCGAATGAACGGCGATGGAGAGCCCACAGAATTCTATCCGCCCCCGAAGCCCGTCATTATTGACAAGCAGAAGCAGAGAGAGGAGAGGAGGTAGAAGGGGTAGGCCGCGGTGGGGGCCGCCCTCAGATTCCTCAGGGCTCTGAGGCATTGGTACTCGAAAAGTGCGTGTCGGAAGGTGACAGAGACACGGGCCCTGCCTCTGCCTTTGCCTCACATCTCGAGGTCAGCTGGGAGCTGAGTGCACGTATTTTGTGAAATGGAATTCCTCTTGTGCTAAGCATTTTTCATGTCTCCAAAACCCACCTGCACTGCTTTAAGTGGCACAGTGTTTAAAGTGGCGGTGCTGCCTCTGAGAGGAGAGTGACGATGTGATACGTTGCACACTGGGGGTATTGGTCAACAGTTGGCTGCACGTACCCAGCAGTGTGCCCAGGTGGCCAAGAATGCCAGCAGCATCCTGGCCTGTGTCAGAAATAGTGCAGTCAGAAGGACTGGTGAAGCGATCTGCCTGCTGTTCTCAGCACTGGTGGAACTGCACGTCCAGTACTGTGCTCAGTTTTGGGCCCCTCACTACAAGAAAGGCACTGGGGCTCTGGATCGCGTCCAGAGAAGGGCAACAGAGTGGTGAAGGATCTGGGGCACAATATCATGGGAGTGTCTGAAGGAGCAGGGATTATTCAGTCTGGAGGAGATTCAAAGGAAACCTCATTTCTCTGCACCACTACCTGAAAGGAGGTTGTGGTTGGGTGGGAGTCAGCTTCTCCTCCCAAGGAGCAGCAGGAGGACAAGAGGTGATGGCCTTCAGTTGTGCCAGGGGAGGTTCAGGTTGGATACCAGGAAAAATGTCCTCTCGAAATGCCCAGGCAGGTGGTGGAACTGTTGTCCCTGGAGGTGTTCAAGCCATTCCCTGGCTCTGAGGCCAAGTCTCCATGCTGTCTGAAACACAGTGACCCCATGCAAATAATCTGTTGGTAGTGGCCCTCTGGCCAGTACTGTGTCAGGAAGTGTGCCTTCAACTTAGCTGCCAGACAGTTGAACTCCAGAGCATAAGGAGATTTCTATGGCACGGTATAATTCATCGGAGCAGAAAAGAGTTTTAAGAGTCCCCTTAAGCTTTGCCAACACAAGATAACCACTTGAATGTGGTGTCTCCTGTAGGCTCTCCTCAGCTGTTTGTAAAAAACAGTAGGAAAAAAATTACTATATTTTACTATCAAGTGATGAAAAAAGTGTTTTTTTCATCTGTGTCTCATTTAGACCATGAAGAAATTCCTGTAAACAAGGCAGGAGTTTAATTTTTTAGTGGGAACGTAGGCGATAATTTAGTTAACTTTCTGACTGATACCGGGATTATATCAGGATGGTGAGCAGTCACCTGGGGTTTCTGCAGGGCTCCATTTCAGAGCCAGATGGAGGACTCCATCATGGGAGGGTCAGGGTGGAAAAGCTTCTGCACCAGAGGTTGACCATGCACAAAATATGCCAGAGTTCAAGGAGCCTTTGGACACCACTCTCAGACATAGTGTGGCTGGTTTTATGTGGAGGCAGGGGTTGGTTTTATGTGGAGGCAGGGGTTGAACTCCTATGATCCTTGTGAGTCTCTTCCAAGTGGCCATTCTACAATGGCCTGGAAGGCTGTTAAACAGCTTTTGGTTGTGGTAGTTATCAAGGTGATACAAGCATGTAAAATTTGGTACCTAAATGCTACTCCTGTTGGGAAAGAACATTCATAACCAAAGTACCTGCCTTCCTCAGTAGGTAACTTAGGAGACGTGCAAGGAGTAACGGCCTGCAGATGCCTCTGTATTACACTGTGCAGACAGAACAGCCAGCACTATGGAAACTTAATGCTACTGATGTGGGGGTGGAAGGAGCAGTTAGCAAGATCTGCATCTCAGAAGGTCTGGCAGGCTGGTAAAAGAATGCTATCCGACTTAGCTTACAGGGAAAAGGAGGAACGGCTGCTGTCCTATTCTTCTTTCCTTAGTAAGTAACAGAGTTAGAAGCATAGAAGAGAGTTAACAGCATATCAACTTAAGGACGGTGTAATAAATCAGTGTTATTTAGGTATATGAACAAACATAACAGCCACACAGCCCCACAACCCCTTTTCTCCCACTGGTGTCCAGTAGTCCCTTAGTTTGCTGACAGATCGGGCTGCTTCCTTCTCTTAAAGCAGCACTTGTCTCATTGCTTTGCTTCACAGTCAGAATTCTGACCATCTAACCTTTTTAATACCTTTCTTTTTTCTTTTTTCTTTTTTTTTTTAATTTTCCTTCTAGCTGCAGGTCAGAATGAAACCTCAACCATGGTCAAAACGGTGGGAGAGGCCAAAATACAACATTAAAGGAAAAAAAATTGAGCTACACGAGAAAAAAATGAAGGAAGCACAGAAGTGGAAGCAGCCCTGGCTGGAATTCGATATGCTGCAAGAATGCGATACTTCAAAATAGAGGAATAAATACGGAGGGAAGCGAGTGTAGAGCTGAACAAGTAACAGCTTTGAGTTCAATGTAAGAATTGTCAGTTTTCAAGTTTCATATGCAAATAAAAGACAGTGAAATTTCAGCAGTTCTTGTCTGAATGTTAAACTGTCCATTCCTGAAAACAAATGTTCCCTTTTCTGACCAGTGTTACAGTGTGTTCAGCCCTGCTTCTGCCTTCCCTTCTAAATCACAGCTAATAGAAGGGGTTTGCAGTTATCGTGTTGTCACTTCCAAATAACTGTTTCTTCTGCCTTTGCCAAGTAGACAGGGGCCAATTGTGAAAATGCTTCATTCAAGATGTTCAGAAGGGGGCTATGGCAGGGAAGCAGATGTACAGAAGCCCAGCTGGACAATCTGACAGTAAGTGCTGCTTAGCTGTCCTGTAAAGGCACTTTTGAAATGACATCTGATAAAGCACCAATAGTAACCTGACAACAAAGCAGTAATACCAACGTTTTGAAACCAGCTTGAAAGAATGAAGCCAGATTAGCTGTTACTCCAGTCAGATTGTGTGAATGGGTGCAAGGTTCACCACAAAGTGGCACGGTAGGTTCTCAAAGATACTCAACTGGGATGGGGCTTCTGAGCTCCAGTAAAAATCGCCTTCCCCTGCTTACCAGTCATGACAAGTGACGTCTGCAGCCACTGGAAGAAGCCTCTACAGAGGTAAAGCGTGATAGAACCTATTCCAATTTCATAGCAGCACAAGACTAATTTCTTTGGGAGCAACTTTCCACATGAATAAGGAAGCAGAGGAGACAAAAGCAAGCACGGAGATCACATGCTTCAGCTGATTACCCATCAGTTGTATTTTCTTTGCACTCAGGAAAGTAGAAGTGCACAATTACTTACAACAGAACTCCTAAATCCTGCAGATAATGAAGCGCCAGCAGTGCCACAGTTTTTTTCCATACTTCACATAACAGTCCTGTCGTGTTCAAGACTTGAAAGCGTTAAAAGTCTCATTAACACAAAGACATCTTTACTTTTCAATATAATGGTTTTGCTTTTATTTTAAAAGTCATTGTTGTCTATAACACTGATGAATGCTACTTACAATTAAAATAGTTTACAAGAATACATATTCTGTAATTAAAAAACAGAAAAACCATAGGGAATAAAAGCCTCCAAGAGTTAAATGGAAGACCCATACATAACATTTTAGAGAAGCAGGCAATTGCAAACTTGTGTGACACACTGCTGTTTCTACAGTAAAACATCCTTTTTATTCTGCAGCAGTAATATTTACTGCACTTATACAAGTTACACAACATTAGAAATCTAACATGGGTACAACAAAATGAGGTTTAATGGGTCTTACAGGGAAGCAGAAGGTAAATGTCCTTAGAGAGCTGATTACTAGAAGGTAACTGGAGTTGTTGTTCTGCTTGTCTGATAAATGAGGGTGGGTGACAACTCCAGGTTTGTGCACAAAGTCCAGTCTGTATCTCAAGTACAAAGCTCCACTACAAATCATACTCTGGAGAAGAGTAAGTGTAGTTAAGACGTTCTCCTGTGCAACTTCTTACCTTCCTGAACTGCCATTTACCATCTGTAGATGTTCATAGATCAAACTTCTCACTGCACGCAGAATTCCTGCTTCTGTGTCAGGGTCAAAAAGCTATGAAGAACTCACTGTGAGTTTGGTAGAGCTATCTCATTAAGTGGACAATAAGTTAGAGTTCAGTGACTCCTGAGTCAGAGTGATTTGATGTGGTACTGAAAACAGCTTGTGAAGTTGTCTGCTCACCAGCAGTGGTAACGTTACAGGCACTTACTGCAGTCATCCTTCCCAAAAGAACAAAGCAATGAGGCTTTGTCATATATTTCAGAACACCTTCACTTCACACTGATGATTGTGATTCTGTCTAGGAGTAGATGGCATCAGAATACATTTGGAAAAAAAAAAAAAATTTCACAGTAAAACAACTGCAGCAGTCCACTCATTAAACATGACCACTTTTTTAGAGTGAGCATCAGGCTTGTTTCAGTAAAAGAACTGCTGCTTCAAAGAAATCCTTATTTCCTGATCACAGATTTAAGATGTTCCCGTTTGCACTCTTCAATGAGCTCTTCAGCAATACGCAGAGCCTTGACTTTCACCAACAGGAGAACAACTTCTTCAGTTTCATCACTATTACAAAAACAAGTTGACATAGCAACACATTCACACCTGACTTCAAAATCAATAAAGCTAAAACGTGCCTTGACCTACACTGACCATTAACTGCACCCAACATCTAGAGCCTCAAACTAGCCTGAACTAGTACTGCAAAAGCGATCTATTTTACATTATGGATTGCATCTTTAGTTGTACGTGGATGTTGGAAGTACATCACTGAAAGTGTTAAATGTATGAGCCTTGAGGAATTTAAGAATCATAGAATCATTAAGGTTGGAAAAAAACACAAAGATCATCTAGTCCAACTGTCAGCCCATCACCACCATGCCCGTTGAACCACGTCCCTAAAAGAAATGCGAACATAAAGAATATGAGGAAGTGCTGCATCCCAAAGAACATGTTGTTTGTTACCTGTGGTTATTCCTGTGAAGCAGACGTGTTCACTGAACCAAATGCTGGCAGAAGTTCACTGACTCGGGGAGAGTTGACCCACTTCCAAGATTTTGGAACCACCTTTCTGGGAAGCATGCAACCACCTGTTCACCCAGAGAGTATTCTGAAAGAAAAAATAGAAAGAAAAAAAAAAAGGCTTTCAATAAAACTATGTCACACCACTTCTGACAGACTTCTCCTTTTGGCTAGTTCAGTTATTATTGGAAGTGTTTACTCTTCAAAAAATAACAAAACCATCATTTTAAGCAGTTATTCCTAAAGCCTAGGAACCATTGCTTGCTTTGAAATTCTTTTATACACCAAGGTCATCAAAAAACAAAGAAACAAACAAAAAAACAACTTTAAATGTTAAATAATTACACTTCAGACTACATCTGTCCCCATGGAAATAACACCTTTCACCTCTTTACACTTCTCTATGTTTTCTGGCCCTGGTGGTGTGTTGAAGAGGTTCAGAAGAAGGTAACGATTCAGCAGCTTGCTCAGTCCCACACCACGGACTGTGTCTTCCTGTACAGTCCCATCCCAAAGGATAACCTTGGAGAGCAGCTGCAGTAATGGAGAAACAGAACATGCATATCTGATGGCTGAGGGTGCATTAGAACCTCCTTTTTAAACTCAAAAGATACCATGTCCATCCAATCTCAGTACTCAAAAAAACAGGATTTATTCTCTCCAAGCTTACTGCCAATTAGTCACTAAAAAACTACCGATCATAAATAGTATTTTGAAGTAGATTAATTTTACATGTGCCTATGAGCTGTACCCTCATACATACACACATCACCTCCCAAGGAAAGAAAGAGCATGACACCCTTCCAATTGGTTAACAATTTGCTAGCATACGCTACATAGGATTAAACGCCACCAGCCTCATAACACAGGTAAGGTTGATAGCCTTGATCCATAGCAGCAAAAAGATTCTTTTGTACTTGACCTCAGTATTATTCGTTAGCAAGAGTTGTCTTCAGTTACCTGTTATCCCTGTAGAAATGACTATTTAAAAAGACTTAAGCCCAGCGTAAGAACATCGCTGGTTTCCCCCTCAACACAGAATGGTTAATGTCAAGGTAACTGTTAACCTCAAGGTAGTTCACCCACACAGACACAGTACGTGATCTTAGCAGTCACCAGTCAGAAAGCAGTCGCAAAGCCCACAACTACTGCATACTTCTCTGGAGTGTTTGGCAGGACACTTCCTTTTGACTCCATGAGCTGCTAGGAAAGTTAGACTGTAGGATGGCACAAACATCAAAACCTCATCAACTGTACTTCTTCATTAAAATAGTTCCTGTCCTCTTCTCGCCCAGCCCTTTGTGAGTACACTCCCATGCAATTTCTGGGCATGGTTTAGAGGACATTCCCGATAGGCAGCCTGCAGATGATCACCTGCTTTGAAAGACAGCACCAATAGGGGCTGCACAACGGCAGTCTCAAACACAGATAAGTCACACTAATAAGCTGCTGAACAGATCCAAAGAGTTTAATACATGACCCGCAGTACTACTTACTCTGGAATAAACGGATTCATGACTTCACTCCAGGAAAAAAAGAGTGGCAAACTGTCAGAAGATACCCAACACAAACACATTTTCAACCGTTCTGCACATCACCACTTCTAAAGAGAACACTGACAGTGAGGATGGAAAACAAACTGAAAGGAGAAAACTTCAATCAGCAGTGAAAGACCACTGGTCTCGCTTTTAGAAACATGCATTTGACAGGACATTTAAGTCAGGCAATACACAATCTCAGAGGGTGATACCAGAATCTTATGTCTGTTTCTTGTCTGCCAAGTATCAGCACTAAGCTCTCTCTTGTCTTCTCTGCATCTGTCCATGACAAACCCTTACACAACAGCTTGCCCCAGGAGTGAATATGCAAGTCCTCAACATTCCGAAATTCCCTGATTTTTCTACAGGAATGTGCAACATGGCAGCAGGAAGCCTATGCAGAGCTGTCACCATGGCCTTGTTAGCACACACAGCAGGGGAACTGGGATGTTAATGTGTTTTCCTGCATCTAAACCTCATCTTTAGTACGAATCCAAACACACTCATAGAGGAAATGGATCTAAGAGGGAATTGAATCACAGGCATTCAGATATTCAGCACTTAATCAGACATAACTCAGTACTTTAGACTTTATAAGGCTATACTAATATGTTTACACGCACATGCAGGGATTCTATTCTACAAAAGCAACATGTGCATTATATGCACATACTGAGGAAACAGACCCATCCACAGAGTGCCAATGACTGATCTCATGGAAGGTTAGCAGGAGCAGATGATGAAATTAAAGTCTCTTGACTACGTATCAGAGGTGGGTAAGCATAAATAGCTCACTGATGAAAACAGCTAACCTTCCTATTAAAATACATTAAGTTCTCAGGAATCAGATTTGACTGAAGATACATTTCCTCAAAGACGACAGTCTACTTTTAACTAAAATGATTTTCACAGACAAGATCGGTGCTTTTTCTTTACCTCAACAGCTGACCAAAACCGTCTGCCTTGGAATTTTGAACATGGCGATGATTTGTCTTCCACAGTGCTGGTCAGAAAAAGAGGAAGAGGAAATAAGGATTTTGTTTGACCTGAAAGTAAGACAAACAGACAATTCATCTCTTAAACGCTGATGAATTACAATTATGGAGTTCTTTCATATGAGGAAACAGCTGTTAACTGAAACTCCTTGCAGTACCCAATGGAATTAGCAGTTGGAAACACTCGAGTATGTGTTTAATGGATTCTCAGCAGAACAGCACTGCCTGTAACCAGACAAACATGCTGCATCAGGCTTAGCAACACTCTTCTCCCAGCTGTGTCTTAACCCCACACCTACCAGACTCTTTCCAGTTATCCCCTCTCTAAGAGCGTCCAGCAGTAAGCATCAGCAACATCAACTATTTCAGGAAAGAAAGGAGGAGTCAGGAGTAGAAGGGGGAGCAGACCACAACAAATAACACAAGCCCTCAGATACTCCAAGTTAAGATCACAAAACCAGACTCTGGGCTGTGCCTCATAAACTAAGAACTTTCCATTTATGAAAGCTTTTAGTTACAGGAGCAAAAAAAGCACTAAGTTGACTGCGTAGTTACTCTTGTCAGAAAGAGTTCATAAACATCAATGTTTGGTAACTATTCCTATAATGAAACAGTAGAAGGCACATTTGTTCATGTGGAAAAGCAAAATGCTAATTCAGTTGAATGCAGGAGCCACTGTATATAATAGACACTAAGATCACGACCGCATTAAAGACCTGTGAGCAAGTCTCAGCTTTAACCATCTTTCTTTCTTTCTTTCTTTTTTTTAAACTAAATCATCTTGGATAACAAGATAAATGTATTTTCCAGGTATGAGGTTCTATTAAAAAAACCACAACAAAACACCACAGCTACTACACAAACAGAACCTTATCTAAAGCTTCTTCCTGAAGTCAAGTGTGGCGACTGCATAAACGTTTGTTATTATTTCTTTTCATACTAAGGGCCTAAACATCAACTTAGTTTCACCTACTTTATGCTGGATAAACTCCCAGATTTACATGAGAATAAAACCAGAACTGGGCTAAGTGTACGTTACAGGGAATATTTACAGTGAAGTGCATACACTGCATCAAGAACTTCCTTCCCCATTACCACAACAGCCTTTACCTGTTTTGCCTGGCTGCATTCCCTTCTGGACAGGACCTGTTTTTCAAACACGTTATCGCAAAGCTGTGTATGGTTCTCAGTCTGTGAAGTCGATAAAGGATCCCACACACTCTTGGCAAATGCTGAAAAATAGGAATTATTTCATTCATGATATCCAAGTGGCTATCTGCTCTAGTTTCAAGGAAGCAAACATTCAAACAGCTAAACCTTTCATTTGCAGTAACCTTAACAAGTAATTGTAACTATCAACATAATTTTACATTACCACTTATTTAAGGTTTCATTACCTAGCTGCAGTGAATGTCCTCAAGACAACCTTAATATACCTGTAATTTTTGGCAGGATAGTTTTTTCAATCACTCTAGGCAAAACTTCTTCATCAGGATCATCATCTCTTTTTGATTCAGACGGCTTTTTGGCATCGCTGAATCCTTCTACAGCTCTGAACCAGGGCATCTCTTTCAGGTCTGTAGAATTCTGCTGAAAGATCATTCCCGTTAGTTGTTCAGCTGTCAGGATTGAGAGAAAAAGCTCCATGCAGAAATATACCTAATGATACCAAAAGATTCTCATTTAACAGTTTTACATGGATTCTAATCACTGAATGGACCAAAGCAGCAAGCTAAAACTGAATGTAAAGCTAGATTTCAGAGGGTTAATAAAGGTGCAAGTGATTCATATACAAGCAACCTGACAAGAGGAAAAGATGTCCTCCTTCTAGTTAAAACTCTTATCTCAAGCTCTGGAATGCCTCTATAACCCACGGCAAAGCTCCTGTACAGAAGTCTTCCCTGCAAGCAGCATGCCCCCGTCCTGTCATACTTTGAGATGCCAGAAATAGCCACAGGTCTTGCCAGTTAACAAAGATGAGTACATCAGAGTAGACAAGTTTGCAAAGACAGTACAGACCAGAAACGTAGCGGAGCACCGCCTACCCAGAAGCCCAGAGGATATCAGAACACACGAACACACACACACAATTTTTCACAAAAATAAAGTCTGGTGATGCACCTACCTCAAGGGGACTCCAATTTATTAATTTGAACTCTGACTAATGGATTTAAAAGCTTAGGCAGGCAAAAACCGATGTAAGCATCGCAGTATGGGTCGGGAAACTTCTCTTTCCACTCCTGGAATTTCAACAGGATTTTTCTGATGTCACAACAATCTGCACGGACATCTTCAAAGATTTTCTTACTCTCTTCTAGAACGTTATCTATGGATAATATTCAATAGGAATGAGAAGAAACAATCACAGAATTTATTGAGGCATAAGCTGAACAGTTCATGCACCTACAGAACAGAAGAAATACCTTTATGATAACAGCATTTGTGCTTCATCTTTCACACCTCTTACACTGAAATGGGTTTTAAAACCAGCACTCTGGCAAAGCCCTTTTCAGGAAAAAAGAGATACAGAAGACCACAAAAAGACTTCTGCGGTTTTGAACAACTGCACAGATTGAAATACCCATTACATTTCATATTTTGTATGTCTCTTAAAAGCTCAGACAGGAAAATCCTCCTTCTGTTATTCAGCAAATACGCACCGTGCCTCTCCCAGCTCCTCGTGACCTGCTCACTAAGGCAGTTCAAATCTCAATTTCAGATACATTCCAACTTTGGACAAAAAACTGATTAAACTAAATAAGCCTATGGTCTTACCTATTCTTCCTAAGGCATCGGTCAGAATTGTTTAAATGCATTAATTCTGTGCTGTAGAAAATAAACGATATACCATTCAAAAGGAGTATTTCTTCACTCTCCCTTGAAAATCCTTCTCAATACGGGAGGAATTTTGCTCTCATATCCTGACCAACCTTTGCTCTTCTGGAATTCAGTCACCTCTGTCAGAGCCAGTTCTTCATCACTCGGCATGCCTTCGTGGTGACCAGCTGTTTGTGAACGCTCTCTCAGCTGCCGCCTGCAAGTCCTGCATTCTGTAATGAACTCAGGTGAGTTATTCACCACGTACGTACGTAAAAGAAAGCTCAGTGATATACTAAGAACACCCGGTGAGAGCAATAGCCTAAGGAAACACAGTGAGGAAGCAGAAGTAAGCATGCAACCCTAGAGACACAGACTGTAACAGTAAGGTACTTTGTGAGCTGCCAAAGGACATTAAAAGCATCTCCAGCGACCTTCACTTCACCACATTCATACTAGGAACTCCCCCCACCTGAAACACCAAACATCTAACATGGTACTCCATACTATCCCTGCCAGAGGTAGTCTGTAAGAAACTACTGCGCTCTCAACAGTCCGTCATCTCAGTTCTATGTAGCTTATGCAACAACTTGCATGGAAACTGAGACTGCATCCAAGTCTCACTGGGGCTAAAAAACGTTAGTCCTGGCACCACATACCATAAGAGCATGCAAAATCAACAAGAAAATTACATTTATACCTATCATTTGCATAGCATACCTCTTGTATGTAATTATTGACATTACTTAACGTTAAAGGTTAACAGTGACCAGTGTAAAGCACAGTCAGTATTATCAGTGAACTGTAGGACAGCTGTGGCTGCTCCCTCGTGCAGGGGGATTGCCAGGTCACAGCCTGAACCGGGAGGTGAGCACCTGAGTGAGCCACAGGGAGGGACCCCAGATCCACCCTTCCTCTCTGCCCTTCCTGGTGACGCTTCCAGCTGTGCTTCCCAGAGTGCACACACACTCAGAGTCTGCATGCTTTGCACCCACCCCACCTGCACACCAGTTAGAACCAGAAAGGGCTACATCCCCGAGCTCACTCTTCTCAAGCTGTTGCCAGTTATCAGTCAATCCTTCTTTGTCCTCCTGTTCTACAGTGCCTGCGTCCCAAACAACCTAATATCTACTGGAAAACTGACTCAGTTTCTCTTTTCAAGTACTGATAGACAACCACTGAGATCAGTAATTCAAAACTGACCGAGCATTTGGTCATGCTATATTCACTATTCTACCACGGAGAAGTGATACTACGCGTCCTACTTCGGTAAGGATTTCAACTAGGACATCTAGTACAGTATGCCCACTGACAGCAGGGAGGGAGAAAACATTACACATGAAAATAAAACCTAATCCAAGAATTAACTGTGTGTTTCTACTTAAAGAATGAGATTTCGGTAAGAAAGTAACTGGTAACTTCATACTAACTTGTCAGATGCTGCATATAAGTAGATTCCGTTTCCAGCTCATCTTGCCTTCGCTTCAGTACCGACATGGCTCGTTGTTGAATAAGTGCATGTACAGCAGATTCTAGCTTAGTTATGTATTAAACAAACACAAACAAAGTGTTTATGTCCTTAAAACAAAGCACAAAATCCTTGCTAATAATAGCACCTGAGTTGGAGCAAAGAAGAACTGCAAGACTTACCCATACCAACATTTACAGAAGCACTGTGTGTGGACAAGATTCATGCTTTGGAAAACATCAAACGTCACTGACGTAGTGGTAGTTCTGAAGGTACCACCACTGACATTTTACCCATATTCCTCTACACAGCACGCTCCTAAAGAGCATAATATGGCAAGTGTAGCGACGTTACACTGCATAGATTCTACCCAAGTCTGTGTGGGTAGGAATACAGCACACATCAGTGTGTCCCACTTAATTTATACCAACTTAACATCACCAAGCTATTACTACCAGACGTGTTCTCCCTCCCCTTCTTGCTACTTTCCAAATAGGTCTCCCACTCTCGATAGTCTTTCACATTTGATTGTACTTGAACTCCCCACATCACTTCATTCATTTCTTTCAGGCGATCAAGGCCAAAAAAAAAAAAAAAAAAAAAAAAAGCATACAATTCCACAGAAATATTTAGTCCACTTCAGTGGAAATTCTTTGAACACAAGCAGGCCAGCAGCAGTCTGTACAAAAGAGTATACATACACAGAGGTTCACACAAGTTAACGGCAGATGTTTGTGTTTCAGCTGCACGATGGTACTTGTCTGAACTTATCAGTACAGCTGCTTCTGGCTGCGTGAGCACTGAGAGGTGATGGGGATGGCTATCTCGGTAGCTGCAGATGCCTGACCCCACCTGTCCTTCTCACACGCTCCCTTGCAAGTTCCCATCTCCACCCAGGACATCTCAGCTGCCCACTGCCTTGTCTGAACAGGCTGAAGAGCCACGACAGAAGGACTGACAGCCCCACCTGCCCTGAGTCGCTCACCTTCCCGCTCCTCCTCCTCGCTCCCGAAGCTCAGCGCCGCCCCGCTTCCCCGCACGGCTCCCCCGAGGGCAGCGGCCGCTCCGCGGCGGTTCGGGCCGCCTCACGGGACGAGGCGGTGCGGGTCAACGTCGATCCGCTCGGAGGCGTCGTTTCCGCGGTCTCTGGCGCCCCCGCGGTGGCCGATCGGCGGAATGGCGGCCGCGTACGTTCGGTGCTGCCGTGGAAACAGATGAGGGGCAGCCTGGTTTAGAAGGAGGAGATCGCTGAGCCGGCGGTCCGAGAACCGACAGCTCGCCCGCACGCGTAGCGCTTAGGAGCAACAGTTGCTGGTTTGGAGTCGTCGGGCGCATGCTCGCTGTGACCTGGAGGACTAATCACAATAGAGAGCGGCGGATGAGCTGCACAGAGCGGTTACGAAGCCACTTCCGCATTCCTACGCGCACGCGTTGTGCCGCCTGCAGGACTGAGCAGCGGACAGCGGCAGTTCCGCGCATTGGCCACGAGGTGGCGGCAGAGACCGCGGAAAGAACCTCGACGGGATCGATGCGGCCCGCGGCGCAATCGCTGGCGGTCAGTGCTCTGTCGCGATGACGGGGGAAGAACACGGAATGAGAAGTGGGGGGCGCTGGGGGTGAAGACGAAGAAAACAGAGGGAAACTCCTCCAAACTCAGGAAAGCCGTGCTAAGAGCTTTACAAAAAGAAAATAATAATAATAATAATAATAAAAGATAAAAAAATTACTTTTTGCCAGCATCTGTTGCACTGTTTCTAAATATTCACATACCAAAATGTAACTGCCCAGTACATTTAACAACAACAAAATTAAAGCACGTTGGCAGAAAGCAGAGCGCCATATTGGTGTTCACTCCGCCTCTGTCTTCTTCGTGCTTTAATGTATTTCACAGCTACCTAATGTAAATCACAGCTACCTCTGGAAGACAGCCCGAGAGCTGTGCAGGTCCATCAGGCTCAGCTGCAGCTTTTCATCTGCCCTTCTCTGGCCCTCCTGCAGCTGGAGAGAGAGCACAGGAGGGCACGTGGGATGCAGACCCTCCCCAGTCAGCCGCAGCAGTCGCTCCTGCCAGCACTCCCTTTCCCCCACGTCTTTCCCATTGGACAGTCTGGAGCCCTGTGTGGCAGAGGAGGAGAGAGCTGCAGGCAGAAGGAAAACGGGCTGCTGGGATTCCTCCATCCCACTGCCAGGTGTCTTCTCTGGCCTTCTGGGGGTGGGAAGGGAGTTGTGGGAGCACCCGTGGGGCTCCGGGCAGGAGGGAAGGAAGCAAAGATGCAGCTGCAGGCAGCGGGCTCTGGGCTGGAGCAGTGCAGCCAGGCACAAACAGTGACAACGTACACACACAGATAAACACCCAGCACAGAATCTGGCACTCCACGGTCCTCCCAGAGCTTGTTACTGCTTTTTAGGCTGCTCTACAGGTATTCTGTCCTATCCCCTTCATTCCCCTGTGTCTTGCCCCCTTCCTTCACCCCGTGCCTTCCCCATTCCTTTTCCAGGCTTTCCCTTTCCTTTCCCCGCTTCCTTCCCCACGCCTTCCCCCTGCAACAGCCCCATGTTCTGCTGCTGTTCTCAGCTGACAATCCTTACACCACACTGTTCAAACACATCGGATCAGACTGCACACTGGCACTGATTTTAAAACAACAACAACAAATACATACAGTATTATGTGTGGATAACAAACTCCTACCTGCTTGAAGACCAATAGCAGCTCCTCATCCCGCAGTAACTCCTGCACACGGCCAGGTCTCCCGTGCAGGGATTTGGCATCTGCAGTGGCTTCGCAACGTTGGATTTGAGTCTTTGACTTCCACCTCAATCTGCTCGACAGCAAACTGCCAGAAAGGAGGAAGAAGGAACGTGCCAGCAGTGGATGCGATCGGCAGAGCCAGCAGGGCATCCCCTGCTTCAAAGGGCACTCTGCCTTTCATCCCCACCGTGGGGCAGCCACTCTCCTGCTTTGCCTCTCCCCAGGGCCTGCAGGGTTTGTTCCATTGCATGCTGTACCCGCATGGCCAGCACGTGCTACGGAGCCCAAGTGGAACACCTGTTGCAGAACAAGTCTTCGCAAGAACAAGACCTACAACCCAGATGAGCTCCCTCTACGAAACAAAACACTTGTGGCTACAGCCACAACTACAAGCTGTCTCAAAACTGGGGTTCTGGGGAATTATGGGACATGCAGCTTTCCAATCCTGAGCAGCTTATGGAAGAGCAAGGAGAAGGAAATAAAGGATGAAAGAGCACCATCAAAACAGACAGTGCATGTCCATGCAGACTCGCAAACCCACAGCTTCCTGGGTTGTTTCTGCTTTTGTAGCATTTGCGTGCTGCAGATGAGGAAAACACTCTGCTGTTTGAGTCTTCTTCTGCAAGAGCCACCTACACGTAAATGGCAGCTAACCTGCAGACCGAGCACTACTGCCTGGCGTTGGTCAGGGGGAGCTCCTCCTGCCGCTGCTGGATGCTGATGCTGACAGGGCTGCAGATGCTCTGCAGGGCCAGCTCGTAGCTGGGAGCCACGAATGGACACGGCGGGAGAGAGGAGAGAGCTGTCGGGGAGCAGCCGAGGCATCCAGGAGCATCCAAAAGCCCTCACTCAAAAGCATCACAAAGCCACAGCCAGCAAGCTGGCCATGATCATGAGCAGCATCCCGGATGCTGGAGATTCTTTGCTACCATACACTACGGGTGCACAGCTCTCGCTGCAGGCATCCCACAGCCAGACAAAATGGGAACAAACCCGCAGCTCTGCTGCACGCACAGCCCACAGCCATAGCCTTGCAACATGAGCTGCCTTGCTGTTGCTTGCATCCATCCCAATCCCTGGGAATGAAGACTCAGAAGGCAGTCAAGGCGTTGATCCAGCACCAGCGTGCTTTTATTCCTTAACAGCCAGGAGGGCCTTTTGGTGAGAGGTCCGGTGTACACGTGGGACTCATCCTTTCTTGTTCAGGAGAGAGGGGCTCAGAGCTCGTGCTGCTGCCCGGTGCCTGGGACTGGAGCTCTGATTCTACGTCCCCCTCCACCAGGCTCGGCTCCTCCTGGCTGACGCTGACCTGCTCCTGCATGGAGCTGCTGCTGTCGGGGCACTCGCGCTGTGCTTGGGCTGGGCTGCATTGCAATGGTGCCCTGTCACAGTCCAGCTCGGTGACCGCTGTTTCCGGCAGGCTCAGGTCAGCATCTTCTGCACAGCTGGGAGAGATGAGGGCTTCCACCTGGATCAACACCTTCATTCCCTCACTGATGTTATATGGCAGGCTGTCATCTGAGCTGCAGCAATTCGTGCTTCCTAGCAGCTCTCCATACATGGACGCACACAGTGAAGCATCGCTATACGCTCTGGCTCTTCTGCGTGGATGAGGGCTCGGTTCACCTAGGAAGGAGTAGATACACAGGCAAACAGTTAGTGGCAAACTTGCACAAGCTGAATGATGAGAGTGGTTCTTGAGATTTGCTATTGCAGTGGCAGCAGGACAAAGCCAAGAGGACAATAGCAACAGGAGGAGCACTGTCTCGAAAGGAACTGTTGAGCTTTTGTTGTTTGTCTTTCTCTGTTGTGTGGACTCCAAGCATGAATTCCATGGCGCTGACAAGCAGGGTTTTGACAGCTGGATGTGCACCCTTACCTGCCAGGACCACCACCTCTGTTTCGGAGGGCTCCCTGGCATCGCGCTGCAGTTGGCGTTTGGCCACAGAGGATGGTTTTCTGGGCCTGAAGCAGGAACACCAACTGCATGCTGGGGATTCCTTCACCCTGCTGGGTGGACTTGGTCTGGAGGGAGAAAAGAGGGAGCGGTGTGAGTCGTGCATGGTGCAGGGTGAGGGAAGAGCTGCCCTGAGCTCTTGCCAACACTTGCTTGTTCCTAGCACTGCCTGGTTCCTGCTGAAACACAGCTTAGAAGCTCGCTCAGATTCACACTGTTCACGACGGTTCCATTCCTAGAGCTCAGCCCTGGAGTCTTGCTGGCTACATTCCCCTCAGCCATGTCAACCCAGATGCAGAGCATGCCTGTTAGTTGAACCTCAGAGTCCAAAGGGAGGGGACATTCAGTACACCACCACACGCCCCATTAGCGTCACGTAGCTTCTGCAAGTTTTGGCACTAGCAATAGTGGAGAAAAACCCACAAAAGCCCACCCAACCAAGTCTGATAGGAAGGTGCTGGAAAAGAAAGTCCTCTTTACCTTTCAGATGGAAAGTCAATGATTGTGTGGAATTTCCCCTTTGCAGCTGCGGGGCCTTCTTCCACTTCCACGTCCCTGCTCTCTGTCACAGCAGGAGAGCTGCTGTGGCCTCCCCTCTGTGCCTGTGCCTCCTCCAGGGTGAGCAGCTTGGTGGCAGGAGAAGACACTCGCTCAGACTTGGGCCCTGATGAAGAACTGCACCCTGGAAGGGAAGACCACAGCTAAGAGGGAGGATCAGAAAGCAGCGGCACAGCCATCACAGTTCTGGGGGAGGTGCCGCACATCTCTCAGCCTTGCATTTCTGATCAAGTGAAAGAAGAGGAGGTCAGAACTCTTTCATCAAGCTTCACCTGCACGCAAAACATCACCATGACAGGGACGGTTTTCTCCCTCTTAAGTTTGGGCTTGGACATTCTCCGCATCCAGCCACAGAGGATGCCATATTCTCATCTAAGCCCACAAGTCTGCTGGCCCCTCAATAGTAAAAGCGTATTTCAGCGATCCTGGAGAAGGCCTGCATTTGATCAAGGTGTCTCATCAAGACAAAGCTCATGCAGGAAGACGCTCACCTGCTCCATCTCCGACGCCTGATGTGGAGCTGGAGCAGAAGAGGACGTCGGTGTGGTTGATGAGGAATTCTACCACGTCCGACTGCCTCTGCAGTTCCACGCAGGCAGCTCTTCCGCTGGCGCAGGCAGCCTCGTTCTGCTGGGATCTGTAGAAAAGGCAGATTGGAGAAGTCATTGACCCGAGATCGTTTCCCCACGTCTGCATTTGGGCAGCCAAAGGCTGTCCAGTTGGGCTCTGGAGACTTCCGCAGTGGGCAAGCAGTGATGCCACTGAAGAAATTCTCCTGGATGATCAAGGACACACCAGCCCCATTTGACAAAAACAAGAGAGCAGAAATTGTCCTCCTCTAGAAACTGTGCCCGTGTGGAGAGCACATCTAAGCCTTGTGTTGAAACGGAAAAAGAAGTTTACCTGAAGAGGTTGGGAGCCCACACAATCGCTAAGTTCTTAGCGGGCATCATTGTGGCGGAGCAGCTCCCAGCGAGACAAGCCAAGTGTCTCATCAGATACTCCAGCGTCCTGGAAAGCAAGAGCCAAACCTTCAGCACCAGTGATCACGCCGTGCTGCAATTCACACAACAAACCTCAAGAAATGCCACTGCTTGTTCTTGCTACTGTCACGGAATAGGAAGCAGATCAAGCTTTCCTAGGTGCCACGCTGCAGCACCAAGCCCCAGCACAGCACAGACGCAGCCATCAGCTGCACCAGCTGTGCCCCCGTGCCAATGAACTGACCCAATCCATCAACCCCAAGGAGCCAGCAACCACTTCAACACACACACAGGCATCATGTTGCGAGCGTGAGACAAAGCCTGCAATCGCATCATCGCCCTCTGAAGTGCAGCAGGGCTGAGCTCACCAGACTCAGGGCAGCAGTTTTCTGACCTGTAGTGAGGTGCAGGCAGCTGCTGGATGACCTCCTGCATTCTGACCAACCGCTCCTCATCTGTACCGGCACAAACAGCATCCTGGAAGAAAGCAGAGAGGGATTTAGACACAGAACAGTAGAGATACCTGCCGCAGGGTCGGCAACTATGAAGACAGAACGCTGTTGCTCAGCACCGAGGCGGATTTTATGCCTTCCAACAGGCAGAAAAGCTGGGGAACACAGCGGCACGCAGCTGGTGCCATCATGGCCAAGCAGTCCAAGCACTGGGCCGCTTTACAGCCTGACTAATTGTGCACCTCAGCTCCTCGCAGTGGGCATTCATCTCCCAGTAACCTGTGCTATTAATCCCATTCCCGTTCTAGAAACAGTTGGGAATAGCAAAAGAACAGGAATTCTCGCAAGCATTGTGAATACGGAAATGACCACCTCCAGGGAGCACCAAAAGTGGCATCAGTATGCTGCAGGATGTGGGAGAGACATGCGAGGCTGCCACATGGGGCTAACAGAAAATCAGAAAAAAAAAGACCAAAAGTTGCGCAGGCGTGTGTATGGGACAGGCCACGCCAAGAGGCCCAGGGAAGAGGGACATGAAGGCCATTGCCTTGTGCTTACCGAGAACTTGCCATGCAGCTGCTCGGACAGCAGAGGGCTCGGGAGCTCCCTGAAGTACATCTTGCACAGGGAGCTCACGCTGTGAATGTCCCGGACGGTGAGCTCCGGAATCTGCTCCGACTCAAAGTCATGGCTGGAGAGAAGGACACAAAAACAGAGGGCTTGGAGAAAGAGGAAAACAACTCCAAAGCAAGACAACATACAGTCCAGAAGCACTCTTACCGCAGCTTCTGGATCTTGGACGCCACGCCGTACAGGCGGTAGATCCCCTGCACCACGCCGTGCTGCTCAATGAACTCAGCGCAGCTCTGCACGACCTGGGGGACTACAGAACAAGGGCCAGCGCTTAGCTGAGCTCCTGATTCAAGTCCTGCTTCAGCCGCTGCCCCTGTCACATCCCATCCACTAAGCCCAGCCGCGCTACTGCTTGCCTCCTCCTCACAGGAGAAAGAAAGCTGTCACAGATGTCTTTGACAGGCAGGAGCCGGGGACAAAACTGGACACGGACGTGTTCTTGGCTTTCAAGAAATGCCAGGACCTGCCAAGCAGCCTGCAGAAAGTAATTCTGGGGAAGCCAGAGACACTGCCACAAGTCCCATCACAGCTCCCACCGCAATGGAGGCGTGAGACCTCATGTCCAGAAGCGCTAGGAAACTGACGCACTACACTCTCTTGGGCCAAAAGGCTTCCTTGGTTTTCAGGCTAGCGTGGGATCGGTTTACACCTTTGGCTTTAAGCAAATACAAGTGTGCTAGTCTCCTGTGAGCATTAGCCTCAGCTTCCCTTGCAGCCATCAACTCCCATTTCACGTTTCTCCACCGCTATCAACCTGCCCCTTGCTAGACACGATCTCCCTTTCTTTCATCTTTACATGCCCAACAGAGGGAGGAAGCTCTCGGGAACGGGCTGTTCCTTACCATCACGGCCAGAGTGGAGAAGATGCTCTCCCAGGTCACAGCCAAACACCCCTTCCTTCTCCTTCTCCAACTCCCGCTGCTTCGGTTCCTTTGGGCGGGCCTTCACGAAGGAACGAAGGAAGCTGAGGAGCTTGCCACGCTTCTTTGGCACTGCACAACAAAAGGAAGAAACCAGTTCATTTCAGGTTGGGCTCAGTGCAACCAGGCTGAGCGGAAACGCACGCTACAGAGCACGTCAAAGCAGCAAGAACATTGCCAACACTGCATTCTACAAGGATTCGAGCATTTGCCCCAGCCCTCATTCTCACTGCCTACAAAACAGCAGCCCTAGGCCCCGTGGGATGCAGGAAGGATCATCAACACAGAGGAGAACGTGGGATGGATAAAGGAGGTATTCAACACAGAACACACCCAGAAAAAGACTCCATTTGACTTCCCCACGCCATCACATGTAACATCCGTACCTGGCTTTGGTGCTGAATTGATGAGGGCCTCAGGAAGTTTTTCGTTAATGAGCTCCACACACTCACCAGGGAAAAACCCAACCTGGAACAAGAACAAAAAGACGGATGGAATACTGAATACAGCATTTCTCAGGCCTCAACTGTTCAACCAAGAAAGAATGGCCTGCAGAAAAGTAACCCTCATTCAACATTTGCAGCCAGAAGACCTACAAAAGCAATACTTGGTTCCGCACAAGAAGGCTCTGTCCTCCGTGCCTGTACTAAGGACAGAGATGGTCAACTCCTGACTGCATATGGAGCACGAGAGGTTCTTGCTTCTAAGTCAAATGAGGAGACAGTTTCCCACCCAAGCCCAGAGCCAAAGGGAAAGTCCTCTGACAGCGACACAGGGAAACTGTTGACGTCCAGAAGCCACCCTTTGCGGGCAGAGCAGCTCGAAGCTGACGTTCCTCACTTGACTGCAATTGCGCCCACGAGTCTGAAGCTTGTGCCTACCTGAAAGCCACGCTTGCCTCTCCACCAGGGGCTCTGCTCCTTTGCTGGCATAGCAAGAACGCACACCAGGTCTCCCACCTGCAAGAGATTGCAACATCAATCCCAGCGTCAGCACAGCTGGGAGGAAAGCACAGCTGAAATGGCACCCTTCTTCTGCACTGCCAAAGAGAGCACAGCTTGAGAGCAATTGCACCGGGGCAGCTCTTCAGGCATTTCCTGTGGGAAAGCTGAACGTGGAGGCCAAATCAAAACGTCTTTTAGACATGGCGGAACTCCTCCCTGCATCCAACCCAGTGCAAGTCCTATCTGGACCTGCATCTTCTGGGCTTCGCCTCACAAGGGATTCTGAAGGTGTCTGAGAATATTCCTGATGCATTCACACGTTATACTCTTCTGTCCGTGACAACAAGGAACGCCTTCTTTATCTGCTTACCTCCAAGGAGAGCTCATCCGCTGCCTGGGCAACGTAGCTCTTAATAACATGGCCAGCAGCAATAGCCGAAATATTAAGAGATGGCTCCTCACGGACCAGCAAGGGCTTCCCCTGGTTCTCAGGCTGAAACAGAGAGCACAGGCCATGGTGAGGAGCTGAGGACAAACAAGGAGGATTTCAGGGTGCCATCTCGATGCCACTAGCAAGGCAATGAAGCTTTTAAGGCAGCTCTTCAGTGACACCGAGAGAGCCGGAAGGATGCTCTCTCTCTTGAAAAGCAGGAGAGCACACCGGTGGCTCATTCTGCTGGCTCAAGGCAGGGAACAGAGACCAAGCAGAGCTTCACACTGTACCTCCGTCAACGCCCGGTCAGGCCCACGGCTGATCTCGCTGCTCGCGATGCCCATCACAGCAGGCGCGACAAGCTGCAACAGAAAAGAATCACATTTCCTGTGTTCACACAGCACTGGATCGAGAGACTTCTTCAGAACGACCCAAGGTTGCCCACTGGCGGAGGCAGGTGTTCTAGAAACCACCACTGTGCAGTCTATTCAAACGGGACAGCCGTTGCAATACGCAGCACTGGACCAAGTCGCTGTCCCTCTGCTAGCAGATGGGGACTCTGGCACAAAGCAGCAGATGCATTTGCCCGCAGCACGCTGAGAGCGCAGTAGCAGGCCAGGGAGAGGTGTCTGCTGGGGCTGGAGCTGCTCCCCAGCCCCCGGCTCCCAGCAGCAGCCTCACCACCAGCACCGGCCGCAGCCTTGCCCACGCATTTCCTCTGCCTGCATGCCCGCTGTGCTCCCTACCGCTGTCGGGCACACTCACACAGCCAAAGCATGCACGCTTGTGCCCCTGGCTCATGTTGTGCAGCTCTGCACAGAGTGGGGCTAGGGCTCTTTGCCTAAGGGATTGCTTTCCTTCACACTAGCTACTCCCAGCACTACAGACAGCACCCTGCCAAGGGCTGAGCTGGAGGGGAAGTGGAGAAAACCCACACGTTTTTTCCAGTGTCACATCCAAGCTGGACGAGGCTGTGTTACTACACACGGTGCGACTAAACACAGGCTGCTGAACCATGGGGGGGGACAAAACGTGGCACGTACCTGGCAAGAGATCAGAACAAGGGAGAAGCAGATCCTCGAACCTGCAGCCGTTCCTTGTAACTTTGCTCTGATCTTCCGCGAGCAAAAGCTGCACCAAGGGAGCAGGCGGAGGGTGGGGAGGGGAGGGAGAAAGAGCAGGTCAGTGAGCTTGCACAATTGAGCAAAGGGAAGAACCAGGGAAGAACCCTGGCACAAATGCCACCTTGATGGATGGCTTTGGAAGTGATGGCCTGGGGGAAAATGGTGTATGACGGTCCAGACGAAGCAATATGATCCTAGGAGCTCTGCCAGCCAGCACTTCTCAAGCCCTCGCTGCCCACCCGTCTATCCCGCACCGTCTCAGCTTACCTACAAGGCGCTGCGCAAGACGGGATGAAGACAAAGGGACTCAATCAGTGCACAAGTGCAATAAGCCACGTACTCACGCCGAGCTCAAGCGCTCCAATGAAGGGACGCAGAACGCGCTGCTCCTCCCCTCATTCTAGCCGCTTATGACATCACTAAGGGCCACCCGGCTGCTCCACCATGGACGGACAAGGTGGAGAGGCAAGACCACGTCACAAGACCACAGGATTCCAAAAGGGCACCTCAGCGTTCGAGAAATCAGTGCGTGGTTGGAATCTCAGCCAAATCCTGGAGAAGCTGGCATGGGGTTGTCGGGACCAAAGTGCAGGACACGGCGCTTGGTCCTCTTGAGCCTCTGCTGGGCCTATGGCAAATCCACACTAGGGTCCTTCTTTGCATCCACGGGCGGCTTAGAGCAGCCATCTCTTTCACCTGGATGGAAATAAAGGAAGAGAAACACAGCACTACTACCAGACTGCTTTGCCAATTTCTTTCCCGAGCGCATTTTTGCCTTTAGGCTTCCATGACGACCTCATTTCCTCCTCCTTTTCTTTGGGGGGAAGCTGCCCCCAGTGCCTGAGCTTCACAAGACAGCATGAAACATGACACTAAGACAAAAGCTTGCTGTGGGTGGAGGGTGGCTGTGCTTTGCCAGGTATACTAGCGGGCTAGGAAGCGCCACGTGGCAGCCCCAGGCCAAGTCTGCATTCAGTCACTGTGGCCACAGCTGCTGCCTCACTGCCAGAACGTATCCGAGGATACAGATGGACGCAGGCACTCCTGCTCCTTCTGCAAAGCCCTCCTCTGCACAGCCCGTTAGCTGCTGCTCACTGCTACGCCAATTGGGCTCCCCTTTACAGCAGCCCTGGGATAAACACGCCTGTATTCTTCCGTGCAGCAGCGAGCTCCAGGGATGAAGCAGCACAGAGGAAACCAACAGAATCTACTGCTGCTGAATCCACCAGCTCCTTCTGCCCACCAAGAGTAATACCGTGGGACAGAACACAAGGGGGGATAAGCGCTACCGCTCGCACACGGACAAAGGGAATCAAAACAGCTCCTTCAAGAAGAGCTCATAGCACCTCCCCAGCACCCCTGCCCAATGCTGTCAGGGAAATGCACAACCTGCAACCCCACACGGCTCACTGCACGGACACTGGGGTCTGCCTTAGTTTCAGATGGAAAGGATTTTTCTTCAGTCTCTCTTATGATGCTACAACAGTGAGAACACTCTCGTGTTTATAGTTTCCGATAAGCAGAGCTGTACAGAGCCAAGGCCGTTCTCAGCAAAGCTCTCAAGAAGGAGCTGGGAGGAAACCAAATGAGGACAGCTGATGTCAACGGGCCAAAGTGACATTCCATACCATATGACATCAAGTGGAAGGGGTTTTGGACGGGGTGGGAGCTCACCTCACTCTCTTCCTCTGCTTGGCCATTGCTTGGGAGGTGCTGAGCCACTGCTTCTACATTACTTGTTATATGCATTCATATATATACATTCATATACATGTATATATTTATATATACATCCATTACTTCTGTCCTTTTCTCTACCTTTGGAAAGAGATTTCTCTCAACACATGACTTCCACCTTCTTTTTTTTTCCCCCATAATTCTCTCCCCCATCCCACCGGGAAGGGGGCAGTAAGCAAAGGACTGTGTGGTGCTGAGCCACCCACCGGCTTAAACCACAACAGGCCCGTGGGGCAATGGCAGCAGCCATGACGTGCACTGTGGTCAGCAGGAAATGAAAACCATCTGGGGGTACGCAAGCCCACTCTTTCATTTTCCAGAAAACAACCTATGCAGTCAATGAAACATGCCCCTCACTAGAAACATCTGCAAGGATGCTTTGAATGACAGAGGGCATCGCACGCCATGAACG
This sequence comes from Gallus gallus, assembly GCF_016699485.2. Lineage (NCBI taxonomy): Eukaryota > Metazoa > Chordata > Aves > Galliformes > Phasianidae > Gallus > Gallus gallus. The sequence continues at coordinate 76,569,890 of NC_052572.1, forward strand.
TCACCCTGCTGACACAATGGCATGGCAAACACAGCAGCAACTCCTGGCACTGATAACTCCGGGTACAACAAGCACGGGGCATTGGATTGCTTTGGATGCAGTTTGAGCGCAGATCTGAGGTCTTCATGGAAAGCGCCTTGCAGAGCGCATCATGTCCTGCACCAGGCAGCGCATCTCTCATCTCTCCAAACTTTGGGGCTTTGAAGCTGCACATTGTTTCTTAGGAGTTTGTCCCCCACAACTCCAGAGCACTTCCAGCTCTTCCCTGGCAATTCACGGCTTGCACAGTGCCAAACGCAACCAAGAAAAAAAGGCAAGAAAGAAGCAAAGGCCATGGCTATGCACACAAGCGGCCAGGAAGGGTTCAGCTCCACAATGAAAGCTGCACAAGTCAACTCAACAGATTCCAAGGAATTCATTGACATCTGACACAATTTGCAACGCCAGAAGCACTGCCACGCAAACAGCACCGTACTGGGAAAGCAGCACGTCCAAATCAGCCCCCTTGCCCTGCTCTACCCGCTCAGCCCAACACAGACATCAAACACACAAACTCTCTTGCTTTGGCTCACGGCAGCCATCAAGCTCATGCTTTAGTGACACAGAGAACTCCATCTCCACCTACTCCGTGTCTCGCTCACCACAAGCTCGGCTGGGAGCTGTCGCTCAGCCTGACACCACAAGCAGAAAAGAAGCGCACATAAGCAGATGCTCTTATCCACACGTGCAAATCTGGGGGCGAGGAATAAAAGGCTCGCTGGGCCATGGGCAAAGCAGGGAGCAGATGATAGGCAGGAAACAGGAAGGAGTTCAAGACCAGCTCTCCTACACCAAAGACAGGGAGAGCTGAGTCAGCACCACGGGAGGACTTACGACACAGCTTGAGAGCTTACAGAGACCTGAGGTTGCCAAAGGAGGCTGCCAGGGTAACTCTCACCAGTCTTTTGCAGGGCTCTCACGGATGCTTGCGATGCTGACTTCCACTGCCTATGGCATCTGTAGAAAGCCCAGGTGACAAATGCTCACTCTGTCTGGGTAACGCTTCCATGCTTCCATGGTTATCACTGAAACAAAAGGGAAAAAAAAAGCATGCAACCCTCTGAAATTTGGCTCTCTACTGCTGCTGTCAGCGTGACATCTAAGATCAGCATTATGCGTCCCTGCACCCGACTGAAGATTCATCCAAGTCTGTGTTCCACACAGCTCCATCCCAGTGCCAAAAAGAAACACGGACAGTGATGTTTAGAAGATTCTTTGTGCAGATACAAGTGCAGGGTGCATGTGCATTCTCTACAGCAAGAAATAGCACTTTCTGAAGCAGTACGACGGAAGGTCAATGGAAAGGAAATATAGGATGAACTCTTTTCATATAAAAAATCCTTGCTAAACCTCTCCCCAGCAAAAAGGAAGCCTGCTGGGCATTGCTAGCAGCAGTTCCCAGAACATCTTGCACCACAAAATGCAGCACGCTCCTTTTTTGCACAGGCCCCTCGTTTCTCTAAGCAGCGTCAGATTCACTCCACTTCAAATACACCCATCAGAACAGCCCTTCCATTCTGCTGAGGTAGGAACCCACTGCTGGGATGTCCCCCACTCCCGTTCCCCGCTATGTCCAGCACCGGGGGGGAAAGGAGGAGACACTGCCATCACCTACCCAGACTTCTTGCAGGGCCTTCCAGACGCTCTCACATCACAGGGAGAAGCGGCACAGCTCTCGTGGCACAAAGCTCGGAGAAGGCTGCAGAAATCAAGGTTGCCACCAAGGTGCTGCTTTCAAACAACGTGACTTAGCGGGCACGAGACGGGAAAGACAAGGTTCCTGTTCAGAAGCCTCCAATCCCCGTGGATGTGGCTGTCTGCAAAGACCACAGCTGCCTGCTTTCCAGCAGGGGGACGCTCACCTAGCAAAGCAAAGCACTCACCCAGCAGATGCCTTTCCTACAATCATAGCATCAGCAATGTTGGAAAAGACCTCCATGATCATCCAGTCCAAACACCCACCTACCACCACCATTTCCTTCCCACTAAGCCACGTCCCTCACTACAACATCCAGTGTCCCTTGAACACCTGCAGGGACAGGAACTCTATCACCTCCCTGGGCAGCCCGCTCCAGCGGCTGACCACTCACTGGGAGTTCTTCTTCACATCCAACCTCAATCTCCCCTCATGCAACCTGAGGCCATTCCTTCTAATCCTAGCACTAGTTCCACGGGAGAAGAGGACCACCCCCACCTCAACACAACCTCTCGTCACGTAACTGGACAGAGGGAGAAGGTCTTCCCTGTGCCTCCTCTTCTCCACACTAAGGAATCCCACTTCCCCCAGCCGCTCCCCATCACACTTGTGCTCTACACCCCTCACAGCTTCATTGCGCTTCTCTGGACACACTGCAGGCTTTCAGGGTCCCCCTTCTAGACAGGGGCCCAGAACTGAACACACTACTCAAGGAGAGGACTCACCAGTGCTGAGTGCAGTACAGTGGCGATGATCACTTCCCTGCTCCTGCTGCCTCTGGCCCTTTGCAGTGCACTTTCACTCTAAACCGTTCCTTCTGCGCTACTGCTCGGATCCTCCCTTAGGGCTGGAGCTCAAGAGGTCAACACAACACAAAGAACACAACGTGCAACTGGAAGGCATGTCTCAAAGCCTGAAGAGTGAGAACGGGACCCTGCAGATAGAGACTCTGAGAAGGGCCTCACAGGATGCCTGGGGAAGGGGACCTGCAAGTCAGACGCAAGGGAAGAGCAACAGCTCTCCCTCCTTTTCTTGGTAACAGCGAGATAGTAGTGGGAGTTCTAGGTTGTGTGATTGTTATCACCATCTGCTGAGTGTTCCGTACCGTGGATCTAATCATTTCAGGTCCAGCTGACTTTCCGAGAAACCTGAAAGCTTACTGACTCATGTACTAGCCTTATGAAGATGCCAGCTAAAAGACGTCGTCAGCATTGTGGCCTACGTCGAAACCATGGCTTTTGTTCTAAAGATCAGAGTGAGTGTGGTGTGAGTGAGATGCGTTCCTTGCAGGGAATGAGTGTCAGCCTGTTTGTGTAGTACTGTCTTCTGATTGCGGGGAAGCGTGTCAAGGAAGGTGGTCAGGCTTCTGTGAGATCTGTGAGATCCAAGTGTTCACATCTGAACAAGATCAGTAGACGGTGTCCAGGGTTGCCTGTGGAAACTCTGAGGAAATGAGGAATCAAGAAGAATTTGGTCAACATCGTGGGAGGCTCCCAGGGGAAGGAAATTCCCAAAGAAACCCCATTGGGAAAAAGGGTTAAAGAGAGAGTGAGTGTATCTGCAATGGCAGGAGAGCAACCCCCCACACCCCCTCCCGCCCTGGACCCACACAGAGAGTGGTGTTGTAAACAGCGTTACTTGCAAAGGGGGGGAGGTGCAGAGGATGGGGCACTGGCAGTGAGAATAGCCTTCATGTGCAGAGATGTCGGAAACCCAAAATTCCAGTGTTAGCACTGGAAATCTCCGGAGAGGAGAGGAGGAGGTGAAACTGAAATGTCATGCTAGTTGTTTATGTAGTGATGAGACTTTGGGAAGGGAAAAGCTGCAGAAGGATGCAGGCTGAGGAAGGACAAGATGAGCAAGGTGGAACAGGGTGGTAGATCCAAAGAGAGCTGAGCAAGAGAAAGGAAAAAAACGGGTTGAGGAACAGAGATAGTAAGGCCATTGGCAAGAGCAACAGCTGTTCCTGTTGCGGTGTAGAGTAGAGCCCTAGGACACAGAGGTCCCCTCAGAAAGAGTTAGGCGGGGGGCCTGGAAGAGCCCATGGAGGGGGAGGTTTCCAGCCCTGCTGGACCGAAAGCACTGTGCCAACTGCAGGGAAATGAGACAGCGGTGCAGAAATCCAACCATCTCTGATTGCAAAAGCTGAAGAATGGCAACCTGGAAAGTTATTCCTAGCAAATCCACCAGTGAAATTGCAGCTAGGAGAGCAGGAGAAAGAGGTTTCGTTTCCGGTGGGCACGGGTGCCTCTTACCGCCTGGAGACGATTTTGCAACACAAGTCGCAGCTACTGCCCAACAAGAAAAGGCTTCCCTTTTGGGATCACTTCAAGAGAGGCTGAGAAAATAAGGAGGAATACATACATGCCTGTAGATGCCAGGTTCTCCAAAACCGTTCCTCTGGCAAGACTGATCAGAACAAATGGATGCAGAGAGTCAATTCAATAACACTGGTGCTAAGGGTCAAACAAGATGAACTGATTGAAAATGGTAAGTCTGGCTTTAATGCAAACAGGGACAAACAACGGGGTAACCTCAGAAGTTACAGAAATCTTCACTGAGGTATGCTTAGCCGTGTGGCTATCAGGGATGCCTGGTAGAGCCAAAATGCAGCCCTAAGTTCAAAGCAAGAGCTACGGCTAGCCCACTCAGGGTTAAGCAGTGCCCTTTGAGGATATGCAACTGGAGAAGGAGGAAATAAACCATAGATAACTTTCGGATTTCGGATTACTAATTGAATGTGAATCCAAATTCAATACTCCAATCTTGCCGATGAAAACTTGGATAGCAAGTGCTATAGTTTAGTACAAGATTGGAGGGCAAGTAATAGAATTGTTGAATGTATTCACTCTGTGGCGGCAAATCCATACACTTGAGTAACTAAGTTAGGGAACGAGTAGGTGGAGTTTGCCTTCTGGATGTGAAGGATGCCTTTTCTGCCTGGTTTGGCCATAGGAAGCCTAAGGTGATTTGCCATTGAATAGGAGAGCCCCAGTCCGGGACAAAAAAGACTCCGTTCACCTGGACAGTGTTAGCCAGGGCTGTGAGAACAGCCCAAGGATTTTGGAGAACTGCTCAACTCGGGAGCCTGAGATTTGGGTTCCTCCATCCCACGGCGGAACTTGACTGCAGCATGTGGATGCCACAGAAACAAAGAGGGCTGTGTGCAATGGACTGCGAATGTGCTGAATTTCTTGGTTTCAATGATGATCGACTTTCTCAACAGAAGGCACCAAGAACTCAACGGCAAGGGACCTATCTGGGATAGGAGGTTACAGCTGGACTTGGAACCTCAAGGACTGCCAGGAAAGAAGCCATCTGCCAAAGCCCTGAGCCACAAAGTGCCGAGGAACTCCGTACATTCTCAGGAATGACAGCAGGGTGCCAACTGTGGATACACAGCTACGGACTGGTGGTAAAGCCCCTTCATGAAGTAAGTAAGAGATGGCCAGAGTGCTTGAGGGCGGTGGCTGCACCAGTGCTCAAGATTCAAGAACCTGGTAAATTTACGCTAGGCCAAAGAATAACAGTTTTAATATCTGATGCAGTGTCTACTGTATTGGAGGTAAAAGGGGGCATTGGCTCTCACCCCCAGAGGGTCCTGAAATACCAGGCCATCCTGGTACAGCAGGATGATGCAGAAATAACTGTAACTAATATTGTCAACCCAGCATCTTTCCTTTGCGGAACAACCAGAGAACAAGCATTTCAGGACTGCTTGGAAACAACTGCGGCTATGGACCTTTGCCAGTCGGACCCGAAAGATGAATCCTTAGAAGATGCAGAAGACACCTGGCTTACTGATGCAAGCAGGTTGGTGAGACAAGGAAACCGTAAGGCAGGATATGCAGGAACTGCTACTGACAAGGTCACCGAAACACAACCATGACCTGGGGGGACTGTCTCTAGGAAGCCTGAAATAAGTGCCTTGACAAGAGCCTGACATAGACGCACAGATGCTAATTGTGGAGATGGGATGCTACATGCACATAGGACCACCTGAAGAGAGCGAGGATTGCTCACACACAAGGAAAAACAGCCTGATGTAAATCAACAAAGAGCGTGGCTATCATCCATTGTCAAGGACATCAGAAAGGGAACACCGTACCGGAAAGTAAAGAGAAGATGGTGGACCAGGGGGCAGAGCAGGTCATTGAAGAGGGCTTTAATTCCAGACCGTAATCAGAGGTTACAAAGCACGATCCTAATACCAGCAAAGGGCTACAAGTGGGCCTATTGGGAAAGGGAACCTTCCAGGGCAACAGTGACAAAGTGACTTCCTGAAACCCCCAAGAAAAGGGCGGGATCGCTGGATGTTGGCACTAACTGATAGCTTTTGGGGATGGCCAGAGGTATTTCCCTGGAGGACTCCTAAGGCTCGGGAAGCAACGAAAATGCTGTTACATGCTGTTAATTCCAAGGTTTGGGGTTCCTGGAGCAATCTCAGCAGATCGAGGCCCACATTTTTGCCAAGGTGGTCCAAAAAAAAAAATAAGCACATTATTGGGAATTGATTGGCAATTGCACACACCTTATAGACCAAGGCCAAGGTAGAGGGGCTTACACCGTGGATACGTCGTACCTGCCTGAAGAGAGCACCAGGACCACACTGGACAGCACAAGAGAAAGGACCACTGAAAATCAGGATCCGAAAGCACGGAGAAGAGTTTCAGAATGGTCATTGCGACTGGGGTAGTAGTCGCAGCTTGGCAAGAGAAGAGCTACTTCTGAAGAACTGAGAAAATGGGCCAGGCTCTCAACAAATCCTGTTGGATATGCAATGCCCTCCCTAGAGGGGAGGGAAAGGTGCCTGTTTATGGGATAGTGGCACTACATTGGACTGTTCCAGATGGGCTAGAGCATGGAAAGTGTAAGTTTGGGATAGAAGACAAGCCACAAAAGGGACCTACATTGCATTGACTAGTTACTAACTCTACTAGGTCTATCTCTGCAGACAGAAAAACTGATGGTAAAGGTGGGGTGGGGGTTGGCTGACAGAACTTGACAGGCATAGGGTGTAGTTGGGGGTGGAACCAAAGTGTGGGGTGTGATCCTAGAATCGATAAGGAGTCACACTGGCTCTCAGAGAAGAACATACTCGGAATTGTAGGGATGGGAGCATCGTTCACTCTTCAGGAAAAGATGGCCAGGCCATGTCAGTTACCTCATGGATACCACATAGTGGTTACGTGGGGACGCTCAGGCACGGAATGCAGTACCTTTAAATTGGACAGGGACTTGCACTACAGGATACTTAATAGCCATGATGAGATGCTCTGCCTGCCGGTGCCGGAGTACTAGAAAGAAAAAGGAGATATGGAAGAGACACGCGTTGAGGCCAAAGGTGGGAAGTGGGGCCTATTTTGGGACACGTAGAACAGAATAAAAATGATCTAGCAGGTAGAAGTCCTGCTAGACTATAGAAAAAGGGGGAACTGAAGAGTGAGAACAGGAGCCTGCAGTTAGAGAGAGAAGGGCCTCACAGCAAGAAAAGGGAAAGTAGCTGCACAAAGTAGAAATAAGAGGCAAATAGAGAGACTTTAGGTAAAGAGTGTTAGAAAACAAGGGATTCCAAGCACTTTCACAGACACTAGGTCTGGAATAACAAGGAGGATGAAGGCCATCGAGATAAGGGCTGGAGAGCAGCTCGAAAACACGTGGCAGGGAGCTGATTAGATGTCTACAGGGCAAGCCGAAACCGGTTCGGGGATGGCCTTCCCTTCGGGGTCACAAGTGTGCAGTGAGGAAGACCACAAGCCTTCGTGAGGAAGACTACAATCCTTCATCATCACGACCTTCTACGCACGCGCAAGGGGGGAAGGGACTGCATGCTAATGGGCTCTCAAGAATGGAATGAATATGTCTCCGAATTCCTGTCAACTACTGATTAGCTTTTAGTTCAATCTACCTACATCTATAGCACCATTTCTCCTGACAGTGTGCAAGTTGGGTGCAGCGATCCCCCTTGCACCAGGGAGTACGCGCGTCACCAAGAAACACATGCCTGTTCTATATCCTTACCGACTATACGGTCTGATTGACGCACGTCAAGCCCAGAAGAGTACCTCTCTCACCTTGGGCACAGCTCACCAACCAAGAGCCAGGCCTTGCCAACTTGGTTGATCTGAGAAGGCGGGAGGGGGCTGCACATCACACCAGAAGTATCCATTTCACTTGCAGCACTATGGAGAGAACAACACCAACTAACAGGCCGGAATGAATTCGCTCACAAGATTAACAATGAGATTGTTCTTCATTAAAAAGCAAACAGAGATTCCTAATCCAAAAAGAGAATGGCAGCACGTCAGATCGGCCAAAGAGGTTCCTGTTCCTACGCCTCATCCTCTTACCCCAGCTTGCCTCCCCTCATCTCCTTCCCCTACTCCTCCGTGATGCCCACAGGCTTCAAGTCAGGTCGCAAACACATAGGACTCCTTTCACACGACTGCAGCACAAAGGATGTCACACTTGTTCCATACACTCAAACAGACCAAGCAGTGCTATCACACTCACTTAACACACGCAGAAGCAGCCAAACCCTGAGCACGTACATCCCCTCCTGCACTACTGGAGCCCACAGCTCACCTTCACGCCTCCAGGGATTTCTGCTCTTTTACACTGACGCAGCCTCGCTACAGCTCCATGGGCGTCACACAAGGCCTGCAGGACCTCTTGCTCTGCAAACCCCGTCTGCAGGCATTGCTTCATGAGGTTCACCACCTGCCCTGCTGAGCAAAAACAAGCACTGAGAACAAGAGCAAAGTACTGGATTCCACCTGGCCTGCTCCCCCACAAGCCTCACTCCTGCCACACACATACCCTGCTCTGCAGACTCAGCCTCAAAGCCTGGCTGCACATCAGCACCTGCATCATTTCTCAAACGCCCCAACCAAGCAGCAGGGGATCAAAGCGTTGCGACAGCTGAAAGAAAAATGCTTGGGGACATTCCTGCCAGCACTGAACGTGAACAGATCTACCACTGAGCAACAGGACGTGGGACAAACAGCAGAAAACAACCAACCTGCACAACTAACTCGTTTCCGCTTGGTCCAGATGTCTGTATGCTCCCTCCCACGGCCCAGGCCAAGCTTGCAGAACTGCTCCTCCTTTGTGCAGGACGACAACGGTGCCCATGGCATGTGGTGGCTATGCACAGCATGCCTTCTACTTGCTTTTCCTCTCTCCGTCTTCCATCACCAAACAGCACCTCCAATCTCTCCCGGCTAAAAAATCACTTGGGGAAAAAAAGAACTGGCAACCTTACTTTTAAAATTACAACTTGATGCTTTAAAGCGGAAGCTCACCTAGCAAGGACACCTACCTTAGACAAGCTCAACCTACAAGGAAAAGTTATTCCTCTGCGTCTGCACACTGGGCACGCATTTTCAGCTGCAGTAGTCAGCCCAGTTCTCAGCACAGCTTTACCATCCACAGAAAGCCAGTTCAGGGCCACCATCTTTTTCTCTCTTCTTAAACACTCTACTGCTGCAAGAAGCAACGATTACAGTCACACAATCACAGAACTGTAGGGGCTGGAAGGGACCTCTAGAGATCACTGAGTCCAACCTTTCCCCCTGCAAAAAGGCTCCATACAGTAGGCTGTACTGTAGGCATCCAGCTGGGTTTGGAGTATCTCCAGAGAAGGACAATCCACAACCTCCCTGAGCAGCCTGACGATACACCCCCCCGCCCAGAACCTCCCCACAGCCACCTATAGCCACAAATCCTCCGATGGCTCAACACAGCCCCAGATCCCCCCAAGAGTACACCTAAGCTCCTTACAGACCCATACGCCTTTAGAGTCCCTGCACAGCCCCCTACAGCAGCCCTATATCCCCCTATAGCCTCCCCACAGCCCCCAGTAGCCACAGGCCCGCCTTAGCCCAGCTTCTGGGGGGCTGCAATGGGTCTGGAAGCACCGGGAGCAGCGCTGGAGGGGTTGGGGGTGGGGGGGGGGCATAGTTCAGATGCTGGCAGCAGCACTGTGGCGCTGGGGGACCCGAGGCCTCCATCCGTCCCAATCCCACCACCCATCCCCCAGCCACATCCCACAGCCCAACCCCACGGGAGTTCCACGGGGGAGGAAAGGGCAGTGTGCTTGGGGGGCCGCGCAGGGCTCCTCTCCCTCTCCCGCTCCCGTTTTCCCGCACACCTCCGGCGGAGCTGTCCTCAGCACTCGCTCCCGTTGTGCCGCGGCTTCCGGCTCGCTGCTGCCCGGACAGCTCCGGCTGACGCCGCGCTCTCCTGCGGGGCGGCCCGGGCTGCCGGGGCGGCGCTTCGCTGACGAGAGCCGCGCCTGACACTGCCGGTTCCAACGGCCGCTCCCGCGCACGGCGGCTCAGCCAATGGGAGCCAGCGGAGCTGCCGCTGACCAATGAGACGCCGGGGGAGGGACAGAGATGCCGCTGACCAATGAGACGCCGGGGGAGGGACAGAGCTGCCGCTGACCAATGAGAGCCCGGGGGAGGGACAGAGCTGCCGCTGACCAATGAGAGCCCGGGGGAGGGACGGGCAGATGCTGCTCACGGGGAGCTCCTCCTGCCGCTGCTGGATGCTGGTGCTGACAGGGCTGCAGATGCTCTGCGGGGCCAGCTCGTAGCTGGGAGCCACGAATGGACACGGCGGGAGAGACGAGAGAGCTGTCGGGGAGCAGCCGAGGCTTCCAAGAGCATCCAAAAGCCCTCACTCAAAAGCATCACAAAGCCACAGCCAGCAAGCTGGGCATGATCACGAGCAGCATCCCGGATGCTGGAGATTCTTTGCTACCATACACTATGGGAGCACAGCTCTCGCTGCAGGCATCCCACAGCCAGACAAAATGGGAACAAACCCGGAGCGCTGCTGCACGCACAGCCCACAGCCATCGCCTTGCAACATGAGCTGCCTTGCTGTTGCTTGCATCCATCCCAATCCCTGGGAATGAAGACTCAGAAGGCAGTCAAGGCGTTGATCCAGCACCAGCGTGCTTTTATTCCCTAAGAGCCAGGAGGGCCTATTGCTGAGAGGTCCGGTGTACACAGGGGACTCATCCTCTCTGGTGAAGGAGAGAGGGGCTCAGAGCTCATGCTGCTGCCCGGTGCCTGGGACTGGAGCTCTGATTCTACGTCCCCCTCCACCAGGCTCGGCTCCTCCTGGCTGACGCTGACCTGCTCCTGCATGGAGCTGCTGCTGTCGGGGCACTCGGGCTGTGCTTGGGCTGGGCTGCACTGCAATGGTGCCCCGTCACAGTCCTGCTCGGTGACTGTTGTTTCTGGCAGGCTCAGGTCAGCGTCTTCTGCACAGCCAGGAGAGATGAGGGCTTCCACTTGGATGAGCAGCTTCATTCCATCACTGATGTTATACGGAAGGCTTTCATCCGAGCTGCAGCCATTCGTGCTTCCTAGCAGCTCTCCATACATGGATGCACACAGTGAACCATCGCTATACGCTCTGGCTCTTCTGCGTGGACGAGGGCTCGGTTCACCTAGGAAGGAGTAGATACACAGGCAAACAGTTAGTGGCAAACTTGCACAAGCTGAATGATGAGAGTGGTTCTTGAGATTTGCTATTGCAGTGGCAGCAGGACAAAGCCAATAGGACAATAGCAACAGGAGGAGCACTGTCTCGAAAGGAACTGTTGCGCTTTTCTTGTTTGTCTTTCTCTGTTGTGTGGACTCCAAAGCCCTCGCAGAAAGCCTTCACCCTGTTGCAGTGTTACACAGTTTAAACGTGTGCCTGCTGATACAGAGGCAACACGGAGTTGCAAGGGTACTCTTCCTTCCATCCTAAGTGTCAGAAGGAATCATTCTGAGACATACTGCAGAGGTGCCCATCTCCTGTCTCTTTCCAAAACTACTCGGGGAAAGGCACAAGAGGGCTGTGCTCCGGCAGGTCCACATCTTGACTTCACCAGAGACACCAGATTTGGGAAAGAAAGACAGGGCTGAACCGAAGATGGTAGGCACGGGCTTGAACGCTAGCAGGAGGAACAAGCCCACTGCAAGCATAAATTCCATGGCGCTGACAAGCAGGGTTTTGACAGCTGGATGTGCACCCTTACCTGCCAGGACCACCACCTCTGTTTCCGAGGGCTCCCTGGCATCGCGCTGCAGTTGGTGTTTGGCCACAGAGGATGGTTTTCTGGGCCTGAAGCAGGAACACCAACTGCATGCTGGGGATTCCTTCACCCTGCTGGGTGGACTTGGTCTGGAGGGAGAAAAGAGGGAGCGGTGTGAGTCGTGCATGGTGCAGGGTGAGGGAAGAGCTGCCCTGAGCTCTTGCCCACACTTGTTCCTAGCACGACGGTTCCATTCCTAGAGCTCAGCCCTGGAGTCTTGCTGGCTACATTCCCCTCAGCCATGTCAACCCAGATGCAGAGCATGCCTGTTAGTTGAACCTCAGCGTCTAAAGGGAGGGGACATTCAGTACACCACCACACGCACCATTGGCGTCACGTACTTTCTGCAAGTTTTTGCTCTTGCAGTAGTGGAGAAAAACCCACAAAAGCCCACCGAATCTGGTCTGATAGGAAACTGCTGGAAAAGAAAGTCCTCTTTACCTTTCAGACGGAAAGTCAATGACTGTGTGGAATTTCCCCCGCGCAGCTGCGGGGCCTTCTTCCACTTCCATGTCCCTGCTCTCTGTCACAGCGGGAGAGCTGCTGTGGCCTCCCCTCTGTGCCTGTGCCTCCTCCAGGGTGAGCAGCTTGGTGGCAGGAGAAGACACCTGCACAGACTTGGGACCTGATGGAGAACTGCGCCCTGGAAGGGAAGACCACAGCTAAGAGGGAGGATCAGAAAGCAGCAGCACAGCCATCACAGTTCTGGAGGAGGTGCCGCACATCTCTCAGCTTTGCTTTTCTGGTCAAGTGAAAGAAGAGGAGGTCAAAACCCTTTCATCAAGCTTCACCTGCACGCAAAACATCACCATGACAGGGACGGTTTTCTCATGCTCAACTTTGGGCTTGGACATTCTCCGCATCCAGCCACAGGTTGCCATATTCTCATCTAAGCCCACAAGCCTGCTGGCCCCTCGATAGCAAAAGCGTAGCTCAACAATCCTGGAGAAGGCCTGCATTTGATCAAGGTGTCTCATCAAGACAAAGCTCATGCAGGAAGACGCTCACCTGCTCCATCTCCGATGCCTGACGTGGAGCTGGAGCAGAAGAGGACATCGGTGTGGGTGATGAGGAATTCCACCACATCTGACTGCCTCTGCAGTTCGACGCAGGCAGCTCTTCCGCTGGCGCAGGCAGCCTCGTTCTGCTGGGATCTGTAGAAAAGGCAGATTGGAGAAGTCATTGACCCGAGATCGTTTCCCCACGTCTGCATTTGGGCAGCCAAAGGCTGTCCAGTTGGGCTGTGGAGACTTCCGCAGTGGGCAAGCAGTGATGCCACTGAAGATATTCTCCCGGGTGATCAAGGACACACCAGCCCCATCGGACAAAACCAAGAGAGCACAAATTGTCCTCCTCTCCAAAGTGTGCCCGTGGGGAGAACAGATCCAAGCCTTGTGCTGAGGCGGAAAAAGAAGTTTACCTGAAGAGGTTGGGAGCCCATACAATCGCTAAGTTCTTAGCGGGCATGTTTGTAATGGAGCAGCTCCCAGCGAGACAAGCCAAGTGTCTCAGCAGGTACTCCAGCGTCCTGGAAAGCAAGAGCCAAACCTTTATCACCACTGAGCACGCTGTGCTCACATTCACCAAACAAACCTCAAGACACGCCAGTTCTTGCTCTTGTTATGGAATAGGAAGTAGATCAAGCTTTCCCAAGTGCCACACTGCAGCACCAAGCCCCAGCACAGTACAGCCGCAGCCATCAGCTGCACCAGCCGTGCCCCCGTGCCCAGGAGCTGACCCAATCCATTCACCCCACGCAGACATCAACCACTTCAACACACACAGGCATCATGTTGCGAGCGTGAGACAAAGCCTGCCATCGCATCATCGCCCTCTGAAATGCAGCAGGGCTGAGCTCCCCAGACTGAGGGCAGCAGTTTTCTGACCTGTAGTGAGGTGCAGGCAGCTGCTGGATGACCTCCTGCATTCTGACCAACCGCTCTTCATCTGTACCAGCACAAACAGCGTCCTGGAAGAAAGCAGAAAGGGAATGAGACACACATCATGCGAGTCAAGCGTATGGGGCTAACAGAAAAAGGGCCTCAAAGCTGCAGAGGGCACTGCTGTTCCCATCTCCCACATTTCCAATGGCAGGATGCACACACCAGGTGTTACGGTACACCCGGTGTGCAGGAAGCATGAGCTGCTTGTTGTACAGAGACACCCACTGGATGTCCATCAAAACCCCAACTTCAACAGAAAAAAGACCAAAAAAAGGTGCGCAGGCGTGTGTGTGGATGGGAAAGGCCACGAAGAGGGACATGAAGGCCATTGCCTTGTGCTTACCGAGAACTTGCCATGCAGCTGCTCGCTCAGCAGAGGGCTCGGGAGCTCCCTGAAGTACATCTTGCACAGGGAGCTCACGCTGTGAATGTCCCGGACGGTGAGCTCCGGAATCTGCTCCGACTCAAAGTCATGGCTGGAGAGAAGGACACAAAAACAGAGGGCTTGGAGAAAGAGGAAAACAACTCCAAAGCAAGACAACATACAGTCCAGAAGCACTCTTACCGCAGCTTCTGGATCTTGGACGCCACGCCGGACAGGCGGTAGATCCCCTGCACCACGCCGTGCTGCTCAATGAACTCAGCGCAGCTCTGCACGACCTGGGGGACTACAGAACAAGGGCCAGCGCTTAGCTGAGCTCCTGATTCAAGTCCTGCTTCAGCCGCTGCCCCTGTCACATCCCATCCACTAAGCCCAGCCAGGCTACTGTTTGCCTCCTCCGTAGAGGAGAAAGAAGGCTGTCGCAGACGGCGCAGACAGGCAGGAGCCGGGGACAAAACTGGACACGGACGTGTTCTTGGCTTTCAAGAAATGCCAGGACCTGCCAAGCAGCCTGCAGAAAGTAATTCTGGGGAAGCCAGAGACACTGCCACAAGTCCCATCACAGCTCCCACCGCAATGGAGGCGTGAGACCTCATGTCCAGAAGAGCTAGGAAACTGACGCACTACACTCTCTTGGGCCAAAAGGCTTCCTTGGTTTTCAGGCTAGCGTGGGATTGGCTTACACCTTTGGCTTTAAGCAAATACAAGTGTGCCGGCCTCCTATGAGCATTAGCCTCAGCTTCCCTTGCAGCCATCAACTCCCATTTCACGTTTCTCCACCGCTATCAACCTGCCCCTTGCTAGACATGATCTCCCTTTCTTTCATCTTTACATGCCCAGCAGAGAGAGGAAGCTCTCAGGAATGGGCTGTTCCTTACCATCACGGCCAGAGTGGAGAAGATGCTCTCCCAGGTCACAGCCAAACACCCCTCCCTTCTCCTTCTCCAGCTCCATCTCCCGCTGCTTCGGTTCCTCTGGGCGGGCCTTCACGAAGGAACGAAGGAAGCTGAGGAGCTTGCCACGCTTCTTTGGCACTGCACAACAAAAGGAAGAAACCAGTTCATTTCAGGTTGGGCTCAGTGGGACCAGGCCGAGCATCACACATTCTACAGAGCACGTAAAAGCGGGAAGAACATTGCCAACAAGTACCTACAACAACAGATTTTCCCCGTCCCTGGAGGAGTCCAAGGCCAGGTTGGATGGGGCCCTGGGCAGCCTGGTCTAGTCTGGCATTCGAAGTGGAGGTTGGCAGCCCTGCCTGAGGCACGGGGGTTGGAGCTTGATGATCCTTGAGGTCCCTTCCATCCCAAGCCATTCTACAAGGATCCTATCGTTTGCCCAAGCCCTCATTCTCACTGCCTACAAAACAGCAGCCCTACGCCCCGTGGGATGCAGGAAGGATCATCAACACAGAGGAGAACGTGGGATGGATAAAGGAGGTATTCAACACAGAACACACCCAGAAAAAGACTCCATTTGACTTCCCCGCGCCATCACATGTAACATCCGTACCTGGCGTTGGCGCTGAATTGATGAGGGCCTCAGGAATTTTTCCGTTGATGAGCTCCACGCACTCACCAGGGAAAAATCCAACCTGGAACAAGATCAAGAAGAGAGATGGAATACTGAATGCAGCATTTCTCAGGCCTCAACTGTTCAACCAAGAAAGAATGGCCTGCAGAAAAGTAACCCTCATTCAACATTTGCAGCCAGAAGACCTACAAAAGCAACTGACGGAGCATAAGATGGCTGTTCTCCGTGCTTGTACAAAGGACAGAGATGGTCAACTCCTGACTGTGCACTGAACAGGAGAGGCTCTTGCTTCTAAGTCACATGAGGAGACAGTTTCCCACCCAAGCCCAGAGCCAAAGGGAAGGGCCTCTGACAGCGACACAGGGAAGCTGTTGACGTCCAGAAGCCACCCTGTGCAGGCCGAGCAGCTCGAAGCTGACGTTCCTCACTTGACTGCAATTGCGCCCAGGAGTCTGAAGCTTGTGCCTACCTGAAAGCCACGCTTGCCTCTCCACCAGGGGCTCAGCTCCTTTGCTGGCATAGCAGTAATGCACACCAGGTCTCCCACCTGCAAGAGATTGCAACATCAATCCCAGCGTCAGCACAGCTGGGAGGAAAGCACAGCTGAAATGGCACCCTTCTTCTGCACTGCCAAAGAGCGCACAGCTTGAGAGCAATTGCACCGGGGCAGCTCTTCAGGCATTTCCCGTGGGAAAGCTGAACGTGGAGGTACAAGAGTCACTGCCTTACACACCAGACAGAATACAGTGCAAGCATGCCATATGAAACCATCTTTTAGACATGGCTGAACTCCTCCCTGCATCCAACCCAGTGCAAGTCCTATCTGGACCTGCATCTTCTGGGCTTCGCCTCACAAGGCATTCTGAAGGTGTCTGAGAATATTCCTGATGCATTCACACGGTATACTCTTCTGGCCGTGACAACAAGGAACGCCTTCTTTATCTGCTTACCTCCAAGGAGAGCTCATCCGCTGCCTGGGCAATGTATCTCTTAATAACATGGCCAGCAGCAATAGCTGGAATATTAAGAGATAACTCCTCACGGACCAGCAAGGGCTTCCCCTGGTTCTCAGGCTGAAACAGAGAGCACAGGCCATGGTGAGGAGCTGAGGACAAACAAGGAGGATTTCAGGGTGCCATCTCGATGCCACTAGCAAGGAAATGAAGCTTTTAAGGCAGCTCTTCAGGGACACCGAGAGAGCCGGAAGGATGCTCTCTCTCTTGAAAAGCAGGAGAGCACACCGGTGGCTCATTCTGCTGGCTCAAGGCAGGGAACAGAGACCAAGCAGAGCTTCACACTGTACCTCCGTCAACGCCCGGTCAGGCCCACGGCTGATCTCGCTGCTCGCGATGCCCATCACAGCAGGCGCGACAAGCTGCAACAGAAAAGAATCACATTTCCTGTGCTCACACAGCACTGGATCAAGAGACTTCTTCAGAACTACTTCTAGAAACAACAACTGTGTGCAGTCTATTCAAACGGGACAGCCGTTGCAATACGCAGCACTGGACCAAGTCGCTGTCCCTCTGCTAGCAGATGGGGACTCTGGCACAAAGCAGCAGATGCATTTGCCCGCAGCACGCTGAGAGCGCAGTAGCAGGCCAGGGAGAGGTGTCGCTGCTGGGGCTGGAGCTGCTCCCCAGCCCCCGGCTCCCAGCAGCAGCCTCACCACCAGCGCCGGCCGCAGCCTTGCCCACGCATTTCGCTGCCTGCATCTCTGCTGTGCTCCCTACAGCTGTCGGCCACACTCACACAGCCAAAGCATGCACGCTTCTGCCCCTGGCTCATGTTGTGCAGCTCTGCACAAACTGCGGCTAGGGCTCTTTGCCTAAGGGATTGCCTTCCTTCACACTAGCTGCTCCCAGCACTACAGGCAGCATCCTGCTGAGGGTTGAGCTGGAGAGGAAGTGGAAAAAACCCACACGTGACCAGAGCTGCATTTCAGCTGGACGAGGCTGTGTTACTACACACGGTGTGACTAAACACGGGCTGCTGAACCATGTGACAATACAAAACATGGCACGTACCTGGCAAGAGATCAGAACAAGGGAGAAGAAGATCCTCGAACCCGCAGCCGTTCCTTGTCACTTTGCTCTGATCTTCCGCGAGCAAAAGCTGCACCAAGGGAGCAGGCGGAGGGTGGGGAGGGGAGGGAGAAAGAGCAGGTCAGTGAGCTTGCACAATTGAGCAAAGGGAAGAACCAGGGAAGAACCCTGGCAGAAATGCCACCTCGATGGATGGCTTTGGACTGGATGGCCTGGGGGAAAATGGCCTATGACGGTCCAGACAAAGCAATATGATCCTAGGAGCTCTGCCATCCAGCACTTCTCAAGCCCTCGCTGCCCACCCGTCTATCCCGCACCGTCTCAGCTTACCTACAAGGCGCTGCACAAGACGGGATGAAGACAAACACACTCAGTAGATGCACAAGTGCAACAAGCCACGTACTCACGCCGAGCTCAAGCGCTGCAATGAAGGGAAGCAGCACGCGCTGCTCCTCCCCTCATTCTAGCTGCTTATGACATCACTAAGGGCCACCCGGCTGCTCCACCATGGACGGACAAGGTGGGGAGGCAAGACCACGTCACAAGACCACAGGATTCCAAAAGGGCACCCCAGCGTTCGAGAAATCAGTGCGTGGTTGGAATTCTATCTCAGCCAAATCCTGGAGAAGCTGGCATGGGGTTGTCGGGACCAAAGTGCAGGACACGGGGCTTGGTCCTGTTGAGCCTCTTGCTGGGCCTATGGCAAATCCACACTAGGGTCCTTCTTTGCACCCAAGGGCGGCTTAGAGCAGCCATCTCTTTCACCTGGATGGAAATAAAGGAAGAGAAACACAGCACTACTACTAGACTGCTTCACCAGTTTCTTTCCCGAGTGCATTTTTGCCTTTTGGCTTCCATGACGACCTCATTTCCTCCTCCTTTTCTTTGGGGGGAAGCTGCCCCCAGTGCCTGAGCTTCACAAGATAGCGTGAAACATGACACTAAGACAAACGCTTGCCCTGGGTGCAGGGTGGCTGTGCTTTGCCAGGCATATAAAGGAGGGTAGGGCTAGGAAACACCACGTGGCAGCCCCAAGCCTTGGGGGTCTTGCCAAGTCTGCATTCAGTCACTGTGGCCACAGCTGCTGCCTCACTGCCAGAACGTATCCGAGGATACAGATGGACGCAGGCACTCCTGCTCCTTCTGCAAAGCCCTCCTCTGCACAGCCCGTTAGCTGCTGCTCACTGCTATGCCAACCGGGCTCCCCTTTACAGCATCCCTGGGATAAACACGCCTGTACTCTTCCGTGCAGCAGCGAGCTCCAGGGATGAAGCAGCAGACAGGAAACCAACAGAATCTACTGCTGCTGAATCCACCAGCTCCTTCTGTCCACCAAGAGTAATACCAAAGCACAGAACACAAGTGGGATAAGCGCGTCTCGCACACAGGCAAAGGAATCAAAACAGCTCCTTCGAGAAGAGCTCGTAGGGTAAACCCAGCCTCAGAGACACAAATGCATCTGGTTCCAGTAAATATGATGGCACCTTGTTGATGAAACGCTGTTCTGCTGCTCGGAGAGCACGAAGCATGCTGTGTTGACACGCACAGCAGCGCGATGCCCAAGCTGAGCACGCAAACCTCCCCAGCACCCCTGGCCAATGCTGCCAGGGAAATGCATGACCTGCAGCTCCACACGGCTCGCTGCACGGACACTGGGGGGCTGTCTTAGTCTCAGGTGGGATCCATTTTTCTTCAGTGTCTGCTATGATGCTACAACAGTGAGAACACTCTCCTGTTTATAATTTCTGAGAAGCAGAGCTGTACAGAGCCAAGGCCGTTCTCAGCAAAGCTCTCAAGAAGGAGCTGGGAGGAAACCAAATGAGGACAGCTGATGTCGACGGGCCAAAGGGATATTCCATACCATATGACATCAAGTGGAAGGCTTTTTAACGGGGGTGGGAGCTCATCTCACTCTCTTCCTCTGCTTGGCCATTGCTTGGGAGGTGCTGAGCCACTGCTTCTACATCACTTCTTACATACTTTCATATATATGTGTGTGTGTGCATCCATTACTTCTGTCCTTTCCTCTACCTTCGGAAAGAGATTTCTCTCAACACATGACTTCCACCTTCTTTTTTTTTCCCCCATAATTCTCTCCCCCATCCCACCGGGAAAGGGGCAGTAAGCAAAGGACTGTGTGGTGCTGAGCCACCCACCGGCTTAAACCACAACAGGGCCGTGGGGCAATGGCAGCAGACATGACGTGCACTGTGGTCAGCAGGAAATGAAAACCATCTGGAGGTACGCAAGCCCACTCTTTCATTTTCCAGAAAACAACCTATGGTGTCAATGAAACATGGCCCTCACTAGGAACATCTGCAAGGATGCTTGGAATGACTGAGGGCATTGGACCCCATGAACGTCACCTTGCCGACACAATGGCATTGCAAACACAGCAGCAACCCCTGGCACCGATACCTCCGGGTACAACAAGCACGGGGCACTGGGCTGCTTTGGATGCAGTTTCAGCACAGACCTGAGGTCTTCATGGAAAGCGCCTTGCAGAGCACATCGTGTCCTGCACCAGGCAGAGCGCTGCGCATCTCTCATCTTTCCAAACTTTGGGGTTTTGAAGCTGCACATTGTTTCTTGGGAGTTTGTCCCCTACAACTCCAGAGCACTTTCAGCTGCTTCCTGGTGATTCACGGCTTGCACAGTGCCAAACACAACAAAGAGAGGAGGAAAGAAAGAAGCAAAGGCCATGGCTATGCACAGAAGCGGCCAGGTAGGGTTCAGCTCCACAATGAAACCTACACAACTCAACTCAATAGATTCCAAGGAATTCATTGACATCTGACACAATTTGCAACGCCAGAAGCACTGCCATGCCAACAGAACCGTATTTGGAAAGCGGCACGTCCAAATCAGCCCCCTTGCCCTGCTCTACCCGCTCAGCCCAACACAGAAATCAAGATGCTCTTATCCACACATGCAAATCTGGGGGCGAGTAGTAAAAGGCTCACTGGGCCATGGTCAAAGCAGGGAGCAGATGATAGGCAGGAAACAGGAAGGAGTTCAAGACCAGCTTTCCTACACCAAAGACAGGGAGAGCTGAGTCAGCACCACGGGAGGACTTACGACACAGTTTAACAGCTTGCAGAGACCTGAGGTTGCCAAAAGAGGCTGCCAGGGTAACTCTCACCAGTCTTTTGCAGGGCTCTCACGGATGCTTCTGATGCTGACTTCCACTGCCCTGTGTCATTGGTAGAAAGCACATGTGAGAAATGCTCAATTGGTCTGGGTAACGCTTCTATGCTTCCACAGTTAGGACTGAAACAAAAGGAAAAAAAAAAACATGAAACCCTATGACATTTGCCTCTCTACTGCTGCTGTCAGCGTGACATCTAAGATGAGCATTACGCGTCCCTGCACCCGACTGAAGATTCATCCAAGTCTGTGTTCCACACAGCTCCATCCCAGTGCCAAAAAGAAACCCGTACAGAGATGTTTAGATGATTCTTTGTGCAGATACAAGTGCAGGTGCATGTGCATTCTCTACAGCAAGAAATAGCAATTTCTCAAGCAGTACGACGGAAGGTCAGTGGAAAGGAAATATAGGATGTACTCTTTTCATATAAAAAGTCCTTGCTAAGCCTCTCCCCAGCAAAAAGGAAGCCTGCTGGGCATTGCTAGCAGCAGTTCCCAGAACATCTTGCACCACAAAATGCAGCACGCTCCTTTTTTTCACAGGCCCCTCGTTTCTCTAAGCAGCGTCAAATACCCTCCACTTCAAATACACCCATCAGATAATGAACAGAGCTCAGAAGGGGTTAGGAGTAGAGCGACACACAGCTCCGCTTCGCGCTGAGGGCAGTTTTGGCCCTCCGAGCTTGCCGTAGCCACCCTGCGCTCTGGCGCCGGCGGACCGGAAGTACTCGTAGTCACTATGGCAGCCGCCTGCGGGGGGTTTGAGCTGCGAGGCTGTGGGGAACGGTGCCTTTTGAGAACGGTGTTTTTCTGAGCGTTTTATCTTCACCGGGTGGTTTTCTTCCTCAATGTGTCGAATGAACGGCGATGGAGAGCCCACAGAATTCCATCCGCCCTCGAAGCCCGTCATTATTGACAAGCAGAAGCAGAGAGAGGAGAGGAGGTAGAAGGGGTAGGCCGCGGTGGGGGCCGCCCTCAGATTCCTCAGGGCTCTGAGGCATTGGTACTCGAAAAGTGCGTGTCGGAAGGTGACAGAGACACGGGCCCTGCCTCTGCCTTTGCCTCACATCTCGAGGTCAGCTGGGAGCTGAGTGCAGGTATTTCTGTTTGTGAAATGGAATTCCTCTTGTGCTAAGCATTTTTCATGTCTCCAAAACCCAGCTGCATTGCTTTAAGTGGCACAGTGTTTAAAGTGGCGGTGCTGCCTCTGAGAGGAGAGTGACGATGTGATACGTTGCACACTGGGGGTATTGGTCAACAGTTGGCTGCACGTACCCAGCAGTGTGCCCAGGTGGCCAAGAATGCCAGCAGCATCCTGGCCTGTGTCAGAAATAGTGCAGTCAGAAGGACTGGTGAAGCGATCTGCCGGCTGTTCTCAGCACTGGTGGAACTGCACGTCCAGTACTGTGCTCAGTTTTGGGCCCCTCACTACAAGAAAGGCATTGGGGCCCTGGATCGCGTCCAGAGAAGGGCAACAGAATGGTGAAGGATCTGGGGCACAATAGTATGGGAGTGTCTGAAGGAGCAGGGAGTGTTCAGTCTGGAGGAGATTCAAAGGAAACCTCATTTCTCTGCACCACTACCTGAAAGGAGGCTGTGGCTGGGTGGGAGTCAGCTTCTCCTCCCAAGGAGCAGCAGCAGGACAAGAGGTGATGGCCTTCAGTTGTGCCAGGGGAGGTTCAGGTTGGATACTAGGAAAAATGTCCTCTCAAAATGCCCAGGCAGGTGGTGGAACTGTTGTCCCTGGAGGTGTTCAAGCCATTCCCAGGAAAAAAAATTATTATCTTTTACTATCAAGTGATGAAAAAAGTGTTTTTTCATCTGTGTCTCATTTAGACCATGAAGAAATTCCTGTAAACAAGGCAGGAGTTTAATTTTTTAGTGGGAACGTAGGCGATAATTTAGTTAACTTTCTGACTGATACAGGGATTATATCAGGATGGTGAGCAGTCACCTGGGGTTTCTGCAGGGCTCCATTTCAGAGCCAGATGGAGGACTGCATCAGGGAAGGGTCAGGGTGGAAAAGCTTCTGCACCAGAGGTTGACCATGCACAAAATATGCCAGAGTTCAAGGAGCCTTTGGACCCCACTCTCAGAGAGAGTGTGGCTGGTTTTATGTGGAGGCAGGGGTTGGTTTTATGTGGAGGCAAAGGTTTAACTCCTATGATCCTTGTGAGTCTCTTCCAAGTGGCCATTCTACAATGGCCTGGAAGGCTGTTAAACAGCTTTTGGTTGTGTTTGTTATCAATTTTGTCAGCTTTCAAGTTTTGTATGCAAATAAAAGACAGTGAAATTTCAGCAGTTCTTGTCTGAATGTTAAACTGTTCATTCCTGAAAACAAACATTCCCTTTTCTGACCAGTGTTACAGTGTGTTCAGCCCTGCTTCTGCCTTCCCTTCTAAATCACAGCTAATAGAAGGGGTTTGCAGTTATTGTGTTGTCACTTCCAAATAACTGTTTCTTCTGCCTTTGCCAAGTAGACAGGGGCCAATTGTGAAAATGCTTCATTCAAGATGTTCAGAAGGGGGCTATGGCAGGGAAGCAGATGTACAGAAGCCCAGCTGGACAATCTGAGAGTAAGTGCTGCTTAGCTGTCCTGTAAAGGCACTTTTGAAATGACATCTGATAAAGCACCAATAGTAACCTGACAACAAAGCAGTAATACCAACGTTTTGAAACCAGCTTGAAAGAATGAAGCCAGATTAGCTGTTACTCCAGTCAGATTGTGTGAATGGGTGCAAGGTTCACCACAAAGTGGCACGGTAGGTTCTCAAAGATACTCAACTGGGATGGGGCTTCTGAGCTTCAGTAAAAATCGCCTTCCCCTGCTTACCAGTCACGACAACTGACGTCTGCAGCCACTGGAAGAAGCCTCTACAGAGGTAAAGCGTGATAGAACCTATTCCAATTTCATAGCAGCACAAGACTAATTTCTTTGGGAGCAACTTTCCACATGAATAAGGAAGCAGAGGAGACAAAAGCAAGCACGGAGATCACATGCTTCAGCTGATTACCCATCAGTTGTATTTTCTTTGCACTCAGGAAAGTAGAAGTGCACAATTACTTACAACAGAACTCCTAAATCCTGCAGATAATGAAGCGCCAGCAGTGCCACAGTTTTTGTCCATACTTCACATAACATTCCTGTCGTGTTCAAGACTTGAAAGCGTTAAAAGTCTCATTAACAGAAAAACATCTTTACTTTTCAAAATAATGGTTTTGCTTTTATTTTAAAAGTCATTGTTGTCTATAACACTGATGAATGCAATTTACAATTAAAATAGTTTACAAAAATACATATTCTGTAATAAAAAACAACAGAAAAACCATAGGGAATAAGAGCCTCCAAGAGTTAAATGGAAGACCCATACATAACATTTTAGAGAAGCAGGCAATAGCAAACTTAGCAGAATTTGTGACGCACTGCTGTTTCTACAGTAAAACATCCTTTTTATTCTGCAGCAGTAATATTTACTGCACATATACGAAGTTACACAACATTAGAAATCCAACATGGGTACGGTGAAATGAGGTTTAATGGGTCTTAGAGGGAAGCAAAAGGTAAATGTCCTTAGAGAGCCAATTACTAGAAGGTAACTGGAGTTGTTGTTCTGCTCGTCTGATAAATGAGGGCGGATGACAGCTGCAAGTCTGTGCACACAGTCCAGTCTGTATCTCAAGTACAAAGCTCCACTACAAATCATACTCTGGAGAAGAGTAAGCGTAGTTAAGACGTTCTCCTGTGCAACTTCTTACCTTCTTAAGCACTCGTTTACCATCAGTAGGTGTTCATAGATCAGACTTCTCACTGCATGCAGAATTCCTGCTTCTGTGACAGGGTCAAAAAGCTATGAAGTACTCAATGTGAGTTTGGTAGAGTTATCTCATTAAGTGGACAATAAGTTAGAGTTCAGTGACTCCCGAGTCAGAGTGATTTGGTGTGGTACTGAAAACAGCTTGTGAAGTTGTCTGCTCACCAGCAGTGGTAACGTTACAGGCACTTACTGCAGTCATCCTTCCCAAAAGAACAAAGCAGTGAGGCTTCGTCATATTTCAGAACACCTGCACTTCACACTGACCATTGTGATTCTATCTAGGAGTAGATGGCATCAGAAGACAGTTGGAAAAAAACCAAAATATTTCACAGTAAAACAACTGCAGGCAGTCCACTCATTAAACATTAGCACTTTTTTTAGAGTGAGCATCAGGCTTGTTTCAGTAAAAGAACTGCTGCTTCAAAGAAATCCTTATTTCCTGATCACAGATTTAAGATATTCCCGTTTGCACTCTTCAATTAGCTCTTCAGCAATACGCAGAGCCTTGACTTTCACCAACAGGAGAACAACTTCTTCAGTTTCATCACTATTACAAAAACAAGTTGATATAGCAACACATTCACACCTGACTTAAAAATCAATAAAGCTAAAATGTGCTTTCAATCACACTAAGTCACACCACTTCTGGCAGACTTCTCCTTTTGGCTAGTTCAGTTATTACTGGCAGTGTTTACTCTTCAAAAAACAAAACCATCATTTTAAGCAGTTATTCCTAAAAGCCTAGGAACCAATGCTTGCTTTGAAATTCTTTTATACACCAAGGTCATCAAAAAACAAAGAAACAAACAAAAAAACAACTTTAAATGTTAAATAATTACACTTCAGACTACATCTGTCCCCATGGAAATAAGACCTTTCACCTCTTTACACTTCTCTATGTTTTCTGGCCCTGGTGGTGTGTTGAAGAGGTTCAGAAGAAGGTAACGATTCAGCAGCTTGCTCAGTCCCACACCACGGACTGTGTCTTCCTGTACAGTCCCATCCCAAAGGAGAACCTTGGAGAGCAGCTGAAGTAATGGAGAAACAGAACATGCATATCTGATGGCTGAGGGTGCGTTAGGACCTCCTTTTTAAACTTAAAAGATACCATGTCCATCCAATCTCAGTACTCAAAAAACAGGATTTATTCTCTCCAAACTGTCAGAAGATCCCCAACATAAGCACATTTTCAACCATTCTGCACATCACCACTTCTAAAGAGAAGACTGACAGTGAGGATGGAAAACAAACTGAAAGGAGAAAACTTCAATCAGCAGTGAAAGACCACTGGTCTCGCTTTTAGAAACATGTATTTGACTGGACATTTAAGTCAGGCAATACACAATCTCAGAAGGTGATACCAGAATCTTATGTCTCTTTCGTGTCTGCCAGGTATCAGCACTAAGCTCCCTCTTGTCTTCTCTGCATCTGTCCATGACAAAGCCTTACACAACAGCTTGCCCCAGGAGTGAATATGGCAAGTCCTCAACATTCCCAAATTCCCTGATTTCTCTACAGGAATGTGCAACATGGCAGCAGGAAGCCTATGCAGGACTATCACCATGGCCTTGTTAGCACACACAGCAGGGAAACTGGGATGTTAATGTGTTTTCCTGCATCTAAACCTCATCTTTAGTACGAATCCAAACACACTCATAGAGGAAACGGATCTAAGAGGGAATTGAATCACAGGCATTCAGACATTCCTAACTCAGCACTTTAGACTGAATAAAGCTATGATAATACGCTTATATGCACATGCAGGGATTCCTTTCTACAAGAGCAACATGGGCACTGTATGCACATACTGAGGAAACAGACCTATCCACAGAGTGCCAATGACTGATCTCATGGAAGGTTAGCAGGAACAGATGATGAAATTAAAGTCTCTTGACTACGTATCAGAGGTGGGTGAGCATAAATAGCTCACTGACGAAAACAGCTAACCTTCCTATTAAAATACCATAAACTCTCAGGAATCAGATTTGACTGAAGATACATTTCCTCCAAGACTACAATCTCCTTTTAACTAAAATGATTTTCACAGACAAGATCGGTGCTTTTTCTTTACCTCAACAGCTGACCAAAACCGTCTGCCTTGGAATTTTGAACATGGAGATGATTTGTCTTCCACAGTGCTGGTCAGAAAAAGAGGAAGAGGAAATAAGGATTTTGCTTGACCTGAAAGGAAGACAAACAGACAATTCATCTCTTAAACATCGATGAATTACAACTATGGGATTCTTTCAGCAGTGACAACCAGAATAAAGGCCTAAGGAAACAGCTGTTAACTGAAACTCCTTGCAATACCCAATGGAATTAGCAGTTGGAAACACTCGAGTATGTGTTTAATGGATTCTCAGCAGAACAGCACTGCTTGTAACCAGACAAACATGCTGCATCAGGCTTAGCAACACTCTTCTCCCAGCTGTGTCTTAACCCCACATCTACCAGACTCTTACCAGTTATCCCTTCTCTAAGAGTGTCCAGCAGTAAGCATCAGCAATATCAACTATTTCAGGAAAGAAAGGAGGAGTCAGGAGTAGAAGGGGGAACAGACCACCACAAATAACACAAGCCCTCAGATACTCCAAGTTAAGATCACAAAACCAGACTCTGGGCTGTGCCCCTTAAACTAAGAACTTTCCATTTATGAAAGCTTTTAGTTACAGGAGCAAAAAAGCACCAAGTTGACTGCGTAGTTGCTCTTGTCGGAATGAGTTCATAAACATCAATGTTTGGTAACTATTCCTACAGTGAAACAGTAGAAGGCACATTTGTTCATGTGGAAAAGCAAAATGCTAATTCAGCTGAATGCAGGTGCCACTGTATATAATAGACACTAAGATCACAGCTGCATTGAAGACCTGTGAGCAAGTCTCAGCTTTAACCATCTTTCTTTCTTTTTTTTTTTTTTAAACAAAATCCTCTTGGATAACGAGATTAATGTATTTTCCAGCTATGAGGTTCTATTAAAAAAAACACAACAAAACACCACAGCTACTATACAAACAGAATCTTATCTAAAACTTCTTCCTGAAGTCAAGTGTGGCGACTGCATAAACGTTTGTTATTACTTCTTTTCATGCTAAGGGCCTAAACATCAACTTAGTTTCACCTACTTTATGCTGGATAAACTCCCAGATTTGCATGAGAATAAAACCAGAACTAGGCTAAGTGTATGTTACTTATATAAGGGAATATTTACAGTGAATGCATACACTGCATCAAGAACTTCCTTCCCCATTACCACAACAGCCTTTACCTGTTTTGCCTGATTGCATTCCCTTCTGGACAGGACTTGTTTTTCAAACACGTTATGGCACAGCTGTGTAAGGTTCTCAGTCTGTGAAGTCGATAAAGGATCCCACACATTCTTGACAAATGCTGAAAAACAGGAATTATTTCATTCATGATATCCAAGTGGCTATCTGCTCTAGTTTCAAGGAAGTAAACATTCAAAAAGCTAAACCTTTCATTTGCAGTAACCTTAACAAGTAATTGTAACTATCAACATAATTTTACATTACCGCTTATTTAAGGTTTGATTACCTAGCTGCAGTGAACGTTCCCAAGACAACCTTAATATACCTGTAATTTTTGGCAGGATAGTTTTTTCGATCACTCTAGGCAAAACTTCTTCATCAGGATCATCATCTCTTTTTGATTCAGACAACTTTTTGGCATCGCTGAATCCTTCTACAGCTCTGAACCAGGGCATCTCTTTCAGGTCTGTAGAATTCTGCTGAAAGATCATTCCCGTTAGTTGTTCAGCTGTCAGGATTGAGAGAAAAACTCCATGCAAAAATATATCTAATGATACCAAAAGATTCTCATTTAACAATTTTACATGGATTCTAATCACAGAATGGACCAAAGCAGCAAGCTAAAACTGAATGTAAAGCTAGATTTCAGAGGGTAGGGTTGTCAAAATGTCAGCAAACAACTCCACATTAATAAAGACGCAAGTGATTCATATGCAAGCAACCTGACAAGAGGAAAAGATGTCCTCCTTCTAGTTAACAACACTTATCTCAAGCTCTGGAATGCCTCTATAACCCACGGCAAAGCTCCTGTACAGAAGTCTTCCCTGCAAGCAGCATGCCCCCGTCCTGCACTCTGGCAAAGCCTTTTTCAGGAAAAAAAAAAGATACAGAAGACCACAAAAAGACTTCTGCGGTTTTGAACAACTGCACAGATTTAAATACCCATTACTTTTCATATTTTGTGTGTCTCTTAAAAGCTCAGACAGGAAAATCCTTCTTCTGTTATTCAGCAAATACGCATCGTGCGTATTTGCCTCTCCCAGCTCCTCGTGACCTGCTCACTAAGGCAGTTCAAATCTCAATTTGAAATACATTCCAACTTTGGACAAAAAACTGATTAAACTAAAGAAGCCTACAGTCTTATCTATTCTTCCTAAGGCATTGGTAAAAATTGTTTGAAAGCATCAATTCTGTGCTGTAGAAAATAAACAATATACCATTCAAAAGGAGTATTTCTTCACTCTCCCTTGAAAATCCTTCTCAACATGGGAGGAATTTTGCTCTCATATCCTGACCAACCTTTGCTCTTCTGGAATTCAGTCACCTCTGTCAGAGCCAGTTCTTCATCACTCGGCATGCCTTCGTGGTGACCAGCTGTTTGTGAACGCTCTCACATTTTCAGAAGCTTCATCTTTTCATCACTCTCCACTCCATCATTACTTGGTTTGCCATTCCCAGCTACCAGAAGACAGGAACAAGACAAAGAGCTGAATGCAGAACACTGATTCTGCTTCTGCTCTTCGTTTGGAGACTAACCAAAGTAAATAAAACCTCCTGATGAAAAATTCACAGTGTCCAGTCTAAAGCACAGTCAGTATTATCAGTGAACTGTAGCACAGCTGTGGCTGCTCCCTCGTGCAGGGGGATTGCCAGGTCACAGCCTGAACCGGGAGGTGAGCACCTGAGTGACCACAGGGAGGGTCCCCAGATCCACCCTTCCTCTCTCCCCTTCCTGGTGACGCTTCCAGCTGTGCTTTCCAGAGTGCACACACACTCAGAGTCTGCATGCTTTGCACCCACCCCACCTGCACACCAGTTAGAACCAGAAAGGGCTACATCCCCGAGCTCACTCTTCTCAAGCTGTTGCCAGTTATCAGTCAATCCTTCTTTGTCCTCCTGTTCTACAGTGCCTGCGTCCCAAACAACCTAATATCTACTGGAAAACTGACTCAGTTTCTCTTTTCAAGTACTGATAGACAGCCACTGAGATCAGTAATTCAAAACTGACCGAGCATTTGGTCATGCTATATTCACTATTCTACCACGGAGAAGTGATACTACGCGTCCTACTTCGGTAAGGATTTCAACTAGGACATCTAGTACAGTATGCCCACTGACAGCAGGGAGGGAGAAAACATTACACATGAAAATAAAATATAATCCAAGAATTAACTCTGTGTTTCTACTTAAAGAATGAGATTTCAGTAAGAAAGTAACTGGTAACTTCATACTAACTTGTCAGGTGCTGCATATAAGTAGATTCTGTTTCCAGCTCATCTTGCCTTCGCTTCAGTACCGACATGACTCGTTGTTGAATAAGTGCATGTACAGCAGATTCTAGCTTAGTTATGTATTAAACAAACACAAACAAAGTGTTTATGTCCTTAAAACAAAGCACAAAATCCTTGCTAATAATAGCACCTGAGTTGGAGCAAAGAAGAACTGCAAGACTTACCCATACCAACATTTACAGAAGCACTGTGTGTGGACAAGATTCATGCTTTGGAAAACATCAAATGTCACTGACGTAGTGGTAGTTCTGAAGGTACCACCACTGACATGTTACCCATATTCCCCTACACAGCACGCTCCTAAAGAGCATAATATGGCAAGTGTAGCGACGTTACACTGAATAGATTCTACCCAAGTTGATGTGGGTAGGAATACAGCACACATCAGTGTGTCCCACTTAATTTATACCAACTTAATATCACCAAGCTATTACTACCAGACGTGTTCTCTCTCCCCTTCTTGTTACTTTCCAAATAGGTCTCCCACTCTGGATAGTCTTTCACATTTGATTGTACTTGAACTCCCCACATCATTTCATCCATTTCTTTCAGGTGATCAAAGCCAAAAAAAAAAAAAAAAAGCATAGAATTCCACAGAAATATTTAGTCCACTTCAGTGGAAATTCTTTGAACACAAGCAGGCCAGCAGCAGTCTGTACAAAAGAGTATACATACACAGAGGTTCACACAAGTGAACGGCAGATGTTTGTGTTTCAGCTGCACGATGTCTGAACTTATCAGTACAGCTGCTTCTGGCTGCGTGAGCACTGAGAGGTGATGGGGATGGCTATCTCGGTAGCTGCAGATGCCTGACCCCACCTGTCCTTCACATCTAGTGAAAACAGATGAGGGACATCCTGGTTTAGAAGGAGGAGATCGCTGAGCCGGCGGTCCGAGAACCGGCAGCTCGCCCGCACGCGTAGCGCTTAGGAGCAACAGATGCTGGTTTGGAGTTGTCGGGCGCATGCTCGCTGTGACCTGGAGGACTAATCACAATAGAGAGCGGCGGATGAGCTGCACAGAGCGGTTACGAAGCCACTTCCGCATTCCTACGCGCACGCGTTGTGCCGCCTGCAGGACTGAGCAGCGGACAGCGGCAGTTCCGCGCATTGGCCACGAGGGGGCGGCAGAGACCGCGGAAAGAACTTGGACGGGATCGATGCGGCCCGCGGCGCAATCGCTGGCGGTCAGTGCTCTGTCGGGATGACGGGGGAAGAACACGGAATGAGAAGTGGGGGGCGGTGGGGGTGAAGACGAAGAAAACAGAGGGAAACTCCTCCAAACTCAGGAAAGCCGTGCTAAGAGCTTTACAAAAAGAAAATAATAATAATAATAATAATTTTTTTTTTAATTACTTTTTGCCAGCATCTGTTGCACTGATTTTAAATATTCACATACCCAAATTTAACTGCCCAGTACACAAATAAACACCCAGTACAGAATCTGGCACTCTACGGTCCTCCCAGAGCTTGTTACTGCTTTTTAGGCTGCTCTACAGGTATTCTGTCCTATCCCCTTCATTCCCGTGTCTTGCCCCCTTCCTTCACCCCGTGCCTTCCCCATTCCTTTTCCAGGCTTTCCCTTTCCTTTCCCCGCTTCCTTCCCCACGCCCTCCCCCTGCAACAGCCCCATGTTCTGCTGCTGTTCTCAGCTGACAATCCTTACACCACACTGTTCAAACACATCGGATCAGACGGCATACTGGCACTGATTTTAAAACAACAACAACAACAAATACAAACAGTATTATGCGTGGATAACAAACTCCTACCTGCTTGAAGACCAATAGCAGCTCCTCATCCTGCAGTAACTCCTGCACACGGCCAGGTCTCCCGTGCAGGGATTTGGCATCTGCAGTGGCTTGATAACACTGGATTTGAGTCTTTGACTTCCACCTCAATCTGCTCGACAGCAAACTGCCAGAAAGGAGGAAGAAGGAACGTGCCAGCAGTGGATGCGATCGGCAGAGCCAGCAGGGCATCCCCTGCTTCAAAGGGCACTCTGCCTTTCATCCCCACCGTGGGGCAGCCACTCTCCTGCTTTGCCTCTCCCCAGGGCCTGCAGGGTTTGTTCCATTGCATGCTGTACCCGCATGGCCAGCACGTGCTACGGAGCCCAAGTGGAACACCTGTTGCAGAACAAGTCTTCGCAAGAACAAGACCTACAACCCAAATGAGCCCCCTTTACGAAACAAAACACTTGTGGCTACAGCCACAACTACAAGCTGTCTCAAAACTGGGGTTCTGGGGAATTATGGGACATGCAGCTTTCCAATCCTGAGCAGCATATGGACAAGCAAGGAGAAGGAAATAAAGGATGGCAGAGCACCATCAACACAGAC
This sequence comes from Gallus gallus, assembly GCF_016699485.2. NCBI lineage: Eukaryota > Metazoa > Chordata > Aves > Galliformes > Phasianidae > Gallus > Gallus gallus. Next base: position 76,602,484 of record NC_052572.1, read on the forward strand.
AGTGAATGTCCATGCAGATTCCCAAATAGACAGCTTCCTGGGTTGTTTCTGCTTCTGTAGCATTTGCGTGCTGCAGATGAGGAAAACGCTCTGATGTATGAGTCTTCTGCAAGAGACACCCAAAGGTAAATGGCAGCTAACCTGCAGACCGAGCAGTACTGCCTGGCGTTGGTCAGGGGGAGCTCCTCCTGCCGCTGCTGGATGGTGATGCTGACAGGGCTGCAGATGCTCTGCAGGGCCAGCTCGTAGCTGGGAGCCAGGAATGGACACGGCGGGAGAGAGGAGAGAGCTGGCGGGGACCAGCCGAGGCATCCAGGAGCATCCAAAAGCCCTCACTCAAAAGCATCACAAAGCCACAGCCATAGCACGGAAGCTGGGCATGATCATCATCAGCATCCCGGATGCTGGAGATTCTTTGCTACCATACACTACGGGAGCACAGCTGTCGCTGCAGGCATCCCACAGCCAGACAAAATGGGAACAAACCCGCAGCTCTGCTGCACGCACAGCCCACAGCCATAGCCTTGCAACATGAGCTGCCTTGCTCTTGCTTGCATCCATCCCAATCCCTGGGAATGAAGACTCAGAAGGCAGTCAAGGCGTTGATCCAGCACCAGCGTGCTTTTATTCCTTAACAGCCAGGAGGGCCTTTTGGTGAGAGGTCCGGTGTACACATGGGACTCATCCTTTCTTGTTCAGGAGAGAGGGGCTCAGAGCTCGTGCTGCTGCCCGGTGCCTGGGACTGGAGCTCTGATTCTACGTCCCCCTCCACCAGGCTCGGCTCCTCCTGGCTGACGCTGACCTGCTCCTGCATGGAGCTGCTGCTGTCGGGGCACTCGGGCTGTGCTTGGGCTGGGCTGCACTGCAATGGTGCCCCATCACAGTCCAGCTCGGTGACCGCTGTTTCTGGCAGGCTCAGGTCAGCGTCTTCTGCACTGCCGGGAGAGATGAGGGCTTCCACCTGGATCAACACCTTCATTCCCTCACTGATGTTATATGGAAGGCTCTCATCCGAGCCGCAGCGATTCCTGCTTCCTAGCAGCTCTGCACTGATACCAGCACACAGTGAACCATCGCTATATGCTCTGGCTCTTCTGCGTGGACGAGGGCTCGGTTCACCTAGGAAGGAGTAGATACACAGGCAAACAGTTAGTGGCAAACTTGCACAAGCTGAATGATGAGAGTGGTTCTTGAGATTTGCTTCTGCAGTGGCAGTAGGACAAAGCCAATAGGACAATAGCAACAGTAGGAGCACTGTCTCGAAAGGAACTGTTGCGCTTTTGTTGTTTGTCTTTCTCTTTTGTGTGGACTCCAAGCATGAATTCCATGGCGCTGACAAGCAGGGTTTTTGACAGCTGGATGTGCACCCTTACCTGCCAGGACCACCACCTCTGTTTCCGAGGGCTCCCTGGCATCGCGCTGCAGTTGGCGTTTGGCCACAGAGGATGGTTTTCTGGGCCTGAAGCAGGAACACCAACTGCATGCTGGGGATTCCTTCACCCTGCTGGGTGGACTTGGTCTGGAGGGAGAAAAGAGGGAGCGGTGTGAGTCGTGCATGGTGCAGGGTGAGGGAAGAGCTGCCCTGAGCTCTTGCCAACACTTGCTTGTTCCTAGCACTGCCTGATTCCTGGTGAAACACAACTTAGAAGCTCGCTCTGATTCACAAGGTTGAGGTTCCATTCCTAGAGCTCAGCCCTGGAGTCTTGCTGGCTACATTCCCCTCAGCCATGTCAACCCAGATGCAGAGCATGCGAGCAGAGGCTGCACAGCTGTCCAGGACAGCATCGAACGGGGGGCTTTGATTGAGCTGGCAAACACAACTGCTTGCTGAGGAACCGTGCAGCCAGAGAGGGAGTTCAAAAGCATCTCTGACACGTACATTAGCAATAGGCCCTCTGGTGGCTAAACTGAGCCCATCAGGCAACTGCGTGTTAGTTGAACCTCAGAGTCCAAAGGGAGGGGACATTCAGTACACCACCACACGCCCCATTAGCGTCACGTAGCTTCTGCAAGTTTTGGCACTAGCAATAGTGGAGAAAAACCCACAAAAGCCCACCCAACCAAGTCTGATAGGAAGCTGCTGAAAAAGAAAGTCCTCTTTACCTTCCAGATGGAAAGTCAATGATTGTGTGGAATTTCCCTCGCGCAGCTGCGGGGCCTTCTTCCACGTCCATGTCCCTGCTCTCTGTCACAGCGGGAGAGCTGCTGTGGCCTCCCCTCTGTGCCTGTGCCTCCTCCACGGTGAGCAGCTTGGTGGCAGGAGAAGACACCCGCACAGACTCAGGCCCTGATGGAGAACTGCACCCTGGAAGGGAAGACCACAGCTAAGAGGGAGGATCAGAAAGCAGCGGCACAGCCATCACAGTTCTGGGGGAGGTGCCACACATCTCTCAGCTTTGCTTATCCAAACCACTGGAAAAAGAGGAGGTCAAAACCCTTTCATCAAGCTTCACCTGCACGCAAAACATCACCATGACAGGGACGGTTTTCTCATGCTCAACTTTGGGCTTGGACATTCTCCGCATCCAGCCCCAGAGGATGCCATATTCTCATCTAAGCCCACAAGCCTGCTGGCCCCTCGATAGCAAAAGCGTAGCTCAACAATCCTGGAGAAGGCCTGCATTTGATCAAGGTGTCTCATCAAGACAAAGCTCATGCAGGAAGACGCTCACCTGCTCCATCTCCGATGCCTGATGTGGAGCTGGAGCAGAAGAGGACGTCGGTGTGGTTGATGAGGAACTCCACCACGTCCGACTGCCTCTGCAGTTCCACGCAGGCAGCTCTTCCGCTGGCGCAGGCAGCCTCGTTCTGCTGGGATCTGTAGAAAAGGCAGATTGGAGAAGTCATTGACCCGAGATCGTTTCCCCACGTTTGGGCATTTGGGCAGCCAAAGGCTGTCCAGTTGGGCTCTGGAGACTTTCGCAGTGGGCAAGCACTGATGCCACTGAAGACATTCTCCCGGCTGATCAAGGACACACCAGCCCCGTCTAAACGAGAGAGCACAAATTGTCCTCCTCTCCAAAGTGTGCCCGTGGGGAGAACAGATCTAAGCCTTGTGCTGAGACGGAAAAAGAAGTTTACCTGAAGAGGTTGGGAGCCCACACAATTGCTAAGTTCTTAGCAGGCATGTTTGTGATGGAGCAGCTCCCAGCCAGACAAGCCAAGTGTCTCAGAAGGTATTCCAGTGTCCTGGAAAGCAAGAGGCAAACCTTCAGCACCACTGAGCACGCCGTGCTCACATTCACCAAACAAACCTCACTGTTCTTGCTACTAGCAAGTAGATCAAGCTTTCCCAAGTGCCACGCTGCAGCACCAAGCCCCAGCACAGTACAGCCGCACCCATCAGCTGCACCAGCCGTGCCCCCGTGCCCAGGAGCTGACCCAATCCATTCACCCCACGCAGACATCCACCACTTCAACACACACAGGCATCACGTTGCCAGCGTGACACAAACCCTGCCATCGCATCATCGCCCTCTGAAATGCAGCAGGGCTGAGCTCCCCAGACTGAGGGCAGCAGTTTTCTGACCTGTAGTGAGGCGCGGGCAGCTGCTGGATGACCTCCTGCATTCTGACCAACCGCTCTTCATCTGTACCGGCACAAACAGCATCCTGGAAGAAAGCAGAAAGGGAATGAGACACACATCATGCGAGTCAAGCGTATGGGGCTAACAGAAAAAGGGCCTCAGAGCTGCAGAGGGCACTGCTGCTCCCATCTCCCACATTTCCAATGGCAGGATGCTAACACCAGGTGTTACGGTGCACCCGGTGTGCAGGAAGCACGAGCTGCTTGTTGTACACAGAAACCCACTGGATGTCCATCAAAACCCCAACTTCAACAGAAAAAAGACCAAAAAAAGGTGCACAGGCGTGTGTGTGTATGGGACAGGCCACGCCAAGAGGCCCAGGGAAGAGGGACATGAAGGCCATTGCCTTGTGCTTACCGAGAACTTGCCATGCAGCTGCTCGCTCAGCAGAGGGCTCGGGAGCTCCCTGAAGTACATCTTGCACAGGGAGCTCACGCTGTGAATGTCCCGGACGGTGAGCTCTGGAATCTGCTCCGACTCAAAGTCATGGCTGGAGAGAAGGACACAAAAACAGAGGGCTTGGAGAAAGAGGAAAACAACTCCAAAGCAAGACAACATACAGTCCAGAAGCACTCTTACCGCAGCTTCTGGATCTTGGACGCCACGCCGGACAGGCGGTAGATCCCCTGCACCACGCCGTGCTGCTCAATGAACTCAGCGCAGCTCTGCACGACCTGGGGGACTACAGAACAAGGGCCAGCGCTTAGCTGAGCTCCTGATTCAAGTCCTGCTTCAGCCGCTGCCCCTGTCACATCCCATCCACTAAGCCCAGCCGCGCTACTGCTTGCCTCCTCCTCACAGGAGAAAGAAGGCTGTCGCAGACGTCGCAGACAGGCAGGAGCCGGGGACAAAACTGGACACGGACGTGTTCTTGGCTTTCAAGAAATGCCAGGACCTGCCAAGCAGCCTGCAGAAAGTAATTCTGGGGAAGCCAGAGACACTGCCACAAGTCCCATCACAGCTCCCACCGCAATGGAGGCGTGAGACCTCATGTCCAGAAGAGCTAGGAAACTGACGCACTACACTCTCTTGGGCCAAAAGGCTTCCTTGGTTTTCAGGCTAGCGTGGGATTGGCTTACACCTTTGGCTTTAAGCAAATAAAAGTGTGCCGGCCTCCTATGAGCATTAGCCTCAGCTTCCCTTTCAGCCATAACTCCCACCTCACGCTTCTCCACCGCTATCAACCTGCCCCTTGCTAGACATGATCTCCCTTTCTTTCATCTTTACATGCCCAACAGAGAGAGGAAGCTCTCAGGAATGGGCTGTTCCTTACCATCACGGCCAGAGTGGAGAAGATGCTCTCCCAGGTCACAGCCAAACACCCCTCCCTTCTCCTTCTCCAGCTCCATCTCCCGCTGCTTCGGTTCCTCTGGGCGGGCCTTCACGAAGGAACGAAGGAAGCTGAGGAGCTTGCCACGCTTCTTTGGCACTGCACAACAAAAGGAAGAAACCAGTTCATTTCAGGTTGGGCTCAGTGGGACCAGGCCGAGCATCACACATTCGACAGAGCACGTAAAAGCGGGAAGAACATTGCCAACAAGTACCTACAACAACAGATTTTCTCCGTCCCTGGAGGAGTCCAAGGCCAGGTTGGATGGGGCCCTGGGCAGCCTGGTCTAGTCTGGCATTCGAAGTGGAGGTTGGCAGCCCTGCCTGAGGCACGGGGGTTGGAGCTTGATGATCCTTGAGGTCCCTTCCATCCCAAGCAACTCTACAAGGATCCTATCGTTTGCCCAAGCCCTCATTCTCACTGCCTACAAAACAGCAGCCCTACGCCCCGTGGGATGCAGGAAGGATCATCAACACAGAGGAGAACGTGGGATGGATAAAGGAGGTATTCAACACAGAACACACCCAGAAAAAGACTCCATTTGATTTCCCCGCGCCATCACATGTAACATCCGTACCTGGCTTTGGCGCTGAATTGATGAGGGCCTCAGGAATTTTTCCGTTGATGAGCTCCACGCACTCACCAGGGAAAAATCCAACCTGGAACAAGATCAAGAAGAGAGATGGAATACTGAATGCAGCATTTCTCAGGCCTCAACTGTTCAACCAAGAAAGAATGGCCTGCAGAAAAGTAACCCTCATTCAACATTTGCAGCCAGAAGACCTACAAAAGCAACTGACGGAGCATAAGATGGCTGTTCTCCGTGCTTGTACAAAGGACAGAGATGCTCAACTCCTGACTGCCTATTGAGCACAAGAGGCTCTTGCTTCTAAGTCACATGAGGAGACAGTTTCCCACCCAAGCCCAGAGCCAAAGGGAAAGTCCTCTGACAGCGACACAGGGAAGCTGTTGACGTCCAGAAGCCACCCTGTGGTGGCCGAGCAGCTCGAAGCGGACGTTCCTCACTTGACTGCAATTGCGCCCAGGAGTCTGAAGCTCGTGCCTACCTGAAAGCCATGCTTGCCTCTCCACCAGGGGCTCTGCTCCTTTGCTGGCATATCAAGAACGCACACCAGGTCTCCCACCTGCAAGACATTGCAACATCAATCCCAGCGTCAGCACAGCTGGGAGGAAAGCACAGCTGAAATGGCACCCTTCTTCTGCACTGCCAAAGAGCGCACAGCTTGAGAGCAATTGCACCGGGGCAGCTCTTCAGGCATTTCCCATGGGAAAGCTGAACGTGGAGGTACAAGAGTCACTGCCTTACACACCAGACAGAATACAGTGCAAGCATGCCATATGAAACCATCTTTTAGACATGGCTGAACTCCTCCCTGCATCCAACCCAGTGCAAGTCCTATCTGGACCTGCATCTTCTGGGCTTCGCCTCACAAGGCATTCTGAAGGTGTCTGAGAATATTCCTGATGCATTCACACGGTATACTCTTCTGGCCGTGACAACAAGGAACGCCTTCTTTATCTGCTTACCTCCAAGGAGAGCTCATCCGCTGCCTGGGCAATGTATCTCTTAATAACATGGCCAGCAGCAATAGCTGGAATATTAAGAGATGACTCCTCACGGACCAGCAGAGGCTTCCCCTGGTTCTCAGGCTGAAACAGAGAGCACAGACCATGGTGAGGAGCTGAGGACAAACAAGGAGGATTTCAGGGTGCCATCTCGATGCCACTAGCAAGGAAATGAAGCTTTTAAGGCAGCTCTTCAGGGACACCGAGAGAGCCGGAAGGATGCTCTCTCTCTTGAAAAGCAGGAGAGCACACCGGTGGCTCATTCTGCTGGCTCAAGGCAGGGAACAGAGACCAAGCAGAGCTTCACACTGTACCTCCGTCAACGCCCGGTCAGGCCCACGGCTGATCTCGCTGCTCGCAATGCCCATCACAGCAGGCGCGACAAGCTGCAACAGAAAAGAAACACATTTCCTGTGCTCACACAGCACTGGATCAAGAGACTTCTTCAAAACTACTTCTAGAAACAACAACTGTGTGCAGTCTATTCAAACGGGACAGCCGTTGCAATACGCAGCACTGGACCAAGTCGCTGTCCCTCTGCTAGCAGATGGGGACTCTGGCACAAAGCAGCAGATGCATTTGCCTGCAGCACGCTGAGAGCACAGTAGCAGGCCAGGGAGAGGTGTCGCTGCTGGGGCTGGAGCTGCTCCCCAGCCCCCGGCTCCCAGCAGCAGCCTCACCACCAGCGCCTGCTGCAGCCTTGCCCACGCATTTCGCTGCCTGCATCTCTGCTGTGCTCCCTACAGCTGTCGGCCACACTCACACAGCCAAAGCATGCACGCTTCTGCCCCTGGCTCATGTTGTGCAGCTCTGCACAAACTGCAGCTAGGGCTCTTTGCCTAAGGGATTGCCTTCCTTCACACTAGCTGCTCCCAGCACTACAGGCAGCATCCTGCTGAGGGTTGAGCTGGAGAGGAAGTGGAAAAAACCCACACGTGACCAGAGCTGCATTTCAGCTGGACGAGGCTGTGTTACTACACACGGTGTGACTAAACACGGGCTGCTGAACCATGTGGCAATACAAAACATGGCACGTACCTGGCAAGAGATCAGAACAAGGGAGAACAAGATCCTCGAACCCGCAGCCGTTCCTTGTCACTTTGCTCTGATCTTCCACGAGCAAAAGCTGCACCAAGGGAGCAGGCGGAGGGTGGGCAGGGGAGGGAGAAAGAGCAGGTCAGTGAGCCTCCACAATTTAGCAAGGAAGGCGAGGGAAAAACCGTTGGACAAATGCCATCTTGATGGATGGCTTTGGAAGTGATGGCCTGGGGGAAAATGGCGTCTGATGGTCCAGATGAAGAAATATGATCCTAGGAGCTCTGCCAGCCAGCACTTCTCAAGCCCTCGCTGCCCACCCGTCTATCCCGCACCGTCTCAGCTTACCTACAAGGCGCTGCACAAGACGGGATGAAGACAAACACACTCAGTAGATGCACAAGTGCAACAAGCCACGTACTCACGCCGAGCTCAAGCGCTCCAATGAAGGGACGCAGCACGCGCTGCTCCTCCCCTCATTCTAGCCGCTTATGACATCACTAAGGGCCACCCGGCTGCTCCACCATGGACGGACAAGGTTGGGAGGCAAGACCACGTCACAAGACCACAGGATTCCAAAAGGGCACCCCAGCGTTCGAGAAATCAGTGCGTGGTTGGAATTCCATCCCAGCCAAATCCTGGAGAAGCTGGCATGGGGTTGTCGGGACCAAAGTGCAGGACCCGGAGCTTGGTGCTGTTGAGCCTCTTGCTGGGCCTATGGCAAATCCACACTAGGGTCCTTCTTTGCATCCACGGGCGGCTTAGAGCAGCCATCTCTTGCACCTGGATGGAAATAAAGGAAGAGAAATACATAGTACTACTACTAGACTGCTTCGACAGTTTCTTTCCCGAGTGCATTTTTGCCTTTTGGCTTCCATGACGACCTCATTTCCTCCTCCTTTTCTTTGGGGGGAAGCTGCCCCCAGTGCCTGAGCTTCACAAGATAGCGTGAAACATGACACTAAGACAAACGCTTGCCCTGGGTGCAGGGTGGCTGTGCTTTGCCAGGCATATAAAGGAGGGTAGGGCTAGGAAACGCCACGTGGCAGCCCCAAGCCTTGGGGGTCTTGCCAAGTCTGCATTCACTCACTGTGGCCACAGCTGCTGCCTCACTGCCAGAACGTATCCGAGGATACAGATGGACGCAGGCACTCCTGCTCCTTCTGCAAAGCCCTCCTCTGCACAGCCCGTTAGCTGCTGCTCACTGCTACGCCAACCGGGCTCCCCTTTACAGCAGCCTTGGGATAAACACGCCTGTACTCTTCCGTGCAGCAGCGAGCTCCAGGGATGAAGCAGCACAGAGGAAACCAACAGAATCTACTGCTGCTGAATCCACCAGCTCCTTCTGTCCACCAGGAGTAATACCAAAGCACAGAACACAAGTGGGATAAGCGCATCTCGCACACGGACAAAGGGAATCAAAACAGCTCCTTCGAGAAGTGCTTGTAGGGTAAACCCAGCCTCAGAGACACAAATGCATCTGGTTCCAATAAATATTACGGCACCTTGGTGATGAAATGCTGTTCTGCTGCTCGGAGAGCACGAAGCATGCTGTGTTGACACGCACAGCAGCACGATGCCCAAGCTGAGCACGCAAACCTCCCCAGCACCCCTGGCCAATGCTGCCAGGGAAATGCACAACCTGCAGCCCCACACGGCTCGCTGCACAGACACTGGGGGGCTGTCTTAGTCTCAGGTGGGATCCATTTTTCTTCAGTGTCTGCTATGATGCTACAACAGTGAGAACACTCTCGTGTTTATAGTTTCTGAGAAGCAGACCTGGACAGAGCCAAGGCCGTTCTCAGCAAAGCTCTCAAGAAGGAGCTGGGAGGAAACCAAATGAGGACAGCTGACGTCAACAGGCCAAAGGGATATTCCATACCATATGACATCAAGTGGAAGGGGTTTTGGATGGGGTGGTAGTTCATCTCAGTCTCTTCTTCTGCTTGGCGATTGGTTGGGAGGTGCTGAGCCACTGCTTCTACATCACTCATTAGATACACTCAATGATAGATTGATAGGTAGATAGATGGAAAGTCAGATAGATAGATAGATAGATAGATATTCATTACTTCTGTCCTTTCCTCTACCTTTGGAAAGAGATTTCTCTCAACACATGAGTTCTACCTTCTTTTTCTTCCACCACAGTTCTCTCCCCCATCCCACCGGGAAGGGGGGAGTAAGCAAAGGACGCTGTGGTGCTGAGCACCCATCGGCTTCAACCACAGGACAGCCGAGGGGCAATGGCAGCAGATGTGAAGTGCACTGTGGTCACTTGGAAATGAATGTGGTCTTGTCGTACGCAAGCACACTGTTTCACTTTCCAGAAAACAACCTATGCTGTCAATGAAACATGGCCCTCACTAGGAACATTTGCAAGGATGCCTTCAATGACCGAGGGCATCGCACGCCATGAACGTCACCCTGCTGACACAATGGCATTGCAAACACAGCAGCAATCCCTGGCACCGATACCTCCGGGTTCAACAAGCACAGGGCACTGGGCTGCTTTGGATGCAGTTTCAGCACAGACTTGAGGTCTTCGTGGAAAGCGCCTTGCAGAGCACATCGTGTCCTGCACCAGGCAGAGCGCTGCGCACCTCTCATCTTTCCAAACTTTGAGGTTTTGAAGCTGCACATTGTTTCTTGGGAGTTTGTCCCCCACAACTCCAGAGCACTTTCAGCTGCTTCCTGGTGATTCACGGCTTGCACAGTGCCAAACACAACAAAGAGAGGAGGAAAGAAAGAAGCAAAGGCCATGGCTATGCACAGAAGCGTCCGGGAAGAATTCAGCTCCAGAATGAAAGCTGCACAAGTCAACTCAACAGATTCCAAGGAATTCATTGACATCTGACAGAATTTGCAACGCCAGAAGCACTGCCACGCCAACAGCACCGTATTGGGAAAGCAGCACGTCCAAATCAGCCCCCTTGCCCTGCTCTACCCGCTCAGCCAAACACAGAAATCAAGATGCTCTTATCCACACGTGCAAATCTGGGGGCGAGTAGTAAAAGGCTCACTGGGCCACGGGCAAAGCAGGGAGCAGATGATAGGCAGGAAACAGGAAGGAGCTGAAGACCAGCTCTCCTACACCAAAGACAGGGAGAGCTGAGTCAGCACCACGGGAGGACTTACGACACAGCTTGAGAGCTTACAGAGACCTGAGGTTGCCAAAGGAGGCTGCCAGGGTAACTCTCACCAGTCTTTTGCAGGGCTGTTACAGATGCTTTTGATGCTGACTTCCACTGCCCTGTGTCATTGGTAGAAAGCGCATGTTAGAAATGCTCAATTGGTCTGGGTAACGCTTCTATGCTTCCACGGTTAGGACTGAAACAAAAGGAAAAAAAAAAATATGAAACCCTATGACATTTGCCTCTCTACTGCTGCTGTCAGCGTGACATCTAAGATGAGCATTATGCGTCCCTGCACCCGACTGAAGATTCATCCAACTCTGTGTTCCACACAGCTCCATCCCAGTGCCAAAAAGAAACACGGACAGAAATGCGTAGAAGATTCTTTGTGCAGATACATGTGCAGGTGCATGTGCATTCTCTACAGCAAGACATAGCAATTTCTCAAGCAGTACGACGGAAGGTCAGTGGAAAGGGAATATAGGATGAACTCTTTTCATATAAAAAGTCCTTGCTCAACGTCTCCCCAGCAAAAAGGAAGCATGCTGGGCATTGTTAGCAGCAGTTCCCAGAACATCTTGCACCACAAAATGCAGCACACTCCTTTTTTTCACAGGCCCCTCGTTTCTCTAAGCAGCGTCAAATACCCTCCACTTCAAATACACCCATCAGATCATGAACAGAGCTCAGAAGGGGTTAGGAGTAGAGCGACACACAGCTCCGCTTCGCGCTGAGGGCAGTTTTGGCCCTCCGAGCTTGCCGTAGCCACCCTGCGCTCTGGCGCCGGCGGACCGGAAGTACTCGTAGTCACTATGGCAGCCGCCTGCGGGGGGTTTGAGCTGCGAGGCTGTGGGGAACGGTGCCTTTTGAGAACGGTGTTTTTCTGAGCGTTTTATCTTCACCGGGTGGTTTTCTTCCTCGATGTGTCGAATGAACGGCGATGGAGAGCCCACAAAATTCCATCCGCCCCAGAAGCCCGTCATTATTGACAAGCAGAAGCAGAGAGAGGAGAGGAGGTAGAAGGGGTAGGCCGCGGTGGGGGCCGCCCTCAGATTCCTCAGGGCTCTGAGGCATTGGTACTCGAAAAGTGCGTGTCGGAAGGTGACAGAGACACGGGCCCTGCCTCTGCCTTTGCCTCACATCTCGAGGTCAGCTGGGAGCTGAGTGCAGGTATTTCTGTTTGTGAAATGGAATTCCTCTTGTGCTAAGCATTTTTCATGTCTCCAAAACCCACCTGCACTGCTTTAAGCGGCGGAGTGTTTAAAGTGGCGGTGCTGCCTCTGAGAGGAGAGTGACGATGTGATACTGTGCACAACAGTGGTATTGGTCAACAGTTGGCTGCACGTACCCAGCAGTGTGCCCAGGTGGCCAAGAATGCCAGCAGCATCCTGGCCTGTGTCAGAAATAGTGCAGTCAGAAGGACTGGTGAAGCGATCTGCCGGCTGTTCTCAGCACTGGTGGAACTGCACGTCCAGTATTGTGCTCAGTTTTGGGCCCCTCACTACAAGAAAGGCACTGGGGCTCTGGATCGCGTCCAGAGAAGGGCAACAGAGTGGTGAGGGATCTGGGGCACAATATTATGGGAGTGTCTGAAGGAGCAGGGAGTGTTCAGTCTGGAGGAGATTCAAAGGAAACCTCATTTCTCTGCACCACTACCTGAAAGGAGGTTGTGTCTGGGTGGGAGTCAGCTTCTCCTCCCAAGGAGCAGCAGCAGGACAAGAGGTGATGGCCTTCAGTTGTTGGATACTAGGAAAAATGTCCTCTCGGAATGCCCAGGCAGGTGGTGGAACTGTTGTCCCTGGAGGTGTTCAAGCCATTCCCTGGCTCTGAGGCCAAGTCTCCATGCTGTCTGAAACACAGTGACCCCATGCAAATAATCTGTTGGTAGTGGCCCTCTGGCCAGTACTGTGTCAGGAAGCGTGCCTTCAACTTAGCTGCCAGACTGTTGAACTCCAGAGCATAAGGAGATTTCTATGGCACGGTATAATTCATCGGAGCAGAAAAGAGTTTTAAGAGTCCCCTTAAGCTTTGCCAACACAAGATAACCACTTGAATGTGGTGTCTCCTGTAGGCTCTCCTCAGCTGTTTGTAAAAAACAGTAGGAAAAAAATTACTATCTTTTACTATCAAGTGATGAAAAAAGTGTTTTTTTCATCTGTGTCTCATTTAGACCATGAAGAAATTCCTGTAAACAAGGCAGGAGTTTAATTTTTTAGTGGGAACGTAGGCGATAATTTAGTTAACTTTCTGACTGATACCGGGATTATATCAGGATGGTGAGCAGTCACCTGGGGTTTCTGCAGGGCTCCATTTCAGAGCCAGATGGAGGACTCCATCACGGGAGGGTCAGGGTGGAAAAGCTTCTGCACCAAAGGTTGACCATGCACAAAATATGCCAGAGTTCAAGGAGCCTTTGGACACCACTCTCAGACATAGTGTGGCTGGTTTGATGTGGAGGCAGGGGTTGGTTTTATGTGGAGGCAGGGGTTGAACTCCTATGATCCTTGTGAGTCTCTTCCAAGTGGCCATTCTACAATGGCCTGGAAGGCTGTTAAACAGCTTTTAGTTGTGGTAGTTATCAAGGTGATACAAGCATGTAAAATTTGGTACCTTAATGCTACTCCTGCTGGGAAAGAACATTCATAACCAAAGTACCTGCCTTCCTCAGTAGGTAACTTAGGAGACGTGCAAGGAGTAACGGCCTGCAGATGCCTCTGTATTACACTGTGCAGACAGAACAGCCAGCACTATGGAAACTTAATGCTACTGATGTGGGGGTTCGAAGGAGCAGTTAGCAAGATCTGCATCTCAGGAGGTCTGTCAGACTGGTAAAAGAATGCTATCCAACTTAGCTTACAGGGAAAAGGAGGAACGGCTGCTGTCATATTCTTTTTTCCTTAGTAAGTAACAGAGTTAGAAGCATAGAAGAGAGTTAACAGCATATCAACTTAAGGACGGTGTAATAAATCAGTGTTATTTAGGTATATGAACAAACATAACAGCCACACAGCCCCCAAATCCCTTTTCTCCACTGGTGTCCAGCAGTCCCTTAGTTTGCTGACAGATCGGGCTGCTCTCTTCTCTTAAAGCAGCACTTGTCTCACTGCTTTGCTTCACAGTCAGAATTCTGACCTTCTGACCTTTTAATACCTTTTTTCTTTTTTAAAAAAAAATCTTTCCTTCTAGCTGCAGGTCAGAATGAAACCTCAACCATGGTCAAAACGGTGGGAGAGGCCGAAATACAACATTAAAGGAATAAAATTTGAGCTACCCGAGAAAAAAATGAAGGAAGCACAGAAGTGGAAGCAGCCCTGGCTGGAATTCGATATGCTGCAAGAAGTACGATACTTCAAAATAGAGGAATAAATACGGAGGGAAGCGAGTGAAGAGCTGAAGAAGTAACAGCTTTGAGTTCAGTGTAAGAATTGTCAGTTTTCAAGTTTTGTATGCAAATAAAAGACAGTGAAATTTCAGCAGTCCTTGTCTGAATGTTGAACTGCCCGTTCCTGAAAGCAAACATTCTCTTTTCTGACCAGTGTTACAGTGTGTTCAGCCCTGCTTCTGCCTTCCCTTCTAAATCACAGCTAATAGAAGGGGTTTGCAGTTACTTGTGTTGTCACTTCCAAATAACTGTTTCTTCTGCCTTTGCCAAGTAGACAGGGGCCAATTGTGAAAATGCTTCACTCAGAAGGTTCAGAAGGGGGCTATGGCAGGGAAGCAGATGTACAGAAGCCCAGCTGGACAATCTGAGTGTAAGTGCTGCTTAGCTGTCCTGTAAAGGCACTTTTGAAATGACATCTGATAAAGCACCAATAGTAACCTGACAACAAAGCAGTAATACCAACGTTTTGAAACCAGCTTGCAAGAATGAAGCCAGATTAGCTGTTACTCCAGTCAGATTGTGTGAATGGGTGCAAGGTTCACCACAAAGTGGCACAGTAGGTTCTCAAAGGATACTCAACTGGAGTGGGGCTTCTGATCTCCAGTAAAAATCAGCCTTCCCCTGCTTACCAGTCATGACAAGTGACGTCTGCAGCCACTGGAAGAAGCCTCTACAGAGGTAAAGCGTGATAGAACCTATTCCAATTTCATAGCAGCACAAGACTAATTTCTTTGGGAGCAACTTTCAACATGAATAAGGAAGCAGAGGAGACAAAAGCAAGCACGGAGATCACATGCTTCAGCCGATTACCTATCAGTTGTATTTTCTTTGCACTCAGGAAAGTAGAAGTGCACAATTACTTACAACAGAACTCCTAAATCCTGCAGATAATGAAGCGCCAGCAGTGCCACAGTTTTTGTCCATACTTCACATAACATTCCTGTCGTGTTCAAGACTTGAAAGCGTTAAAAGTCTCATTAACACAAAAACGTCTTTACTTTTCAAAATAATGGTTTTGCTTTTATTTTAAAAGTCATTGTTGTCTATAACACTGATGAATGCTATTTACAATTAAAACAGTTTACAAAAATACATATTCTGTAATAAAAAACAACAGAAAAACCATAGGGAATAAAAGCCCCCAAGAGTTAAATGGAAGACCCATACATAACATTTTAGAGAAGCAGGCAATAGCAAACTTAGCAGAATTTGTGACGCACTGCTGTTTCTACAGTAAAACATCCTTTTTATTCTGCAGCAGTAATATTTACTGCACATATACGAAGTTACACAACATTAGAAATCCAACATGGGTACAACAAAATGAGGTTTAATGGGTCCTACAGGGAAGCAAAAGGTAAATGTCCTTAGGGAGCCAATTACTAGAAGGTAACTGGAGTTGTTGTTCTGCTCGTCTGATAAATGAGGGCGGGTGACAACTCCAAGTCTGTGCACAAAGTCCAGTCTGTATCTCAAGTACAAAGCTCCACTACAAATCATACTCTGGAGAAGAGTAAGCGTAGTTAAGACGTTCTCCTGTGCAACTTCTTACCTTCCTAAACACCCGTTTACCATCAGTAGATCTTCACAGATCAAACTTCTCACTGCATGCAGAATTCCTGCTTCTGTGTCAGGGTCAAAAAGCTATGAAGAACTCACTGTGAGTTTGGTAGAGCTATCTCATTCAGTGGACAATAAGTTAGAGTTCAGTGACTCCCGAGTCAGAGTGATTTGGTGTGGTACTGAAAACAGCTTGTGAAGTTGTCTGCTCACCAGCAGTGGTAACGTTACAGGCACTTACTGCAGTCATCCTTCCCAAAAGAACAAAGCAGTGAGGCTTCGTCATATATTTCAGAACACCTGCACTTCACACTGACCATTGTGATTCTGTCTAGGAGTAGATGGCATCATAAGACATCTGGAAAAAAAAAACAAAATATTTCACAGTAAAACAACCGTAGGCAGTCAACTCATTAAACGTTACCACTTTTTTAGAGTGAGCATCAGGCTTGTTTCAGTAAAAGAACTGCTGCTTCAAAGAAATCCTTATTTCCTGATCACAGATTTAAGATGTTCCCGTTTGCACTCTTCAGTGAGCTCTTCAGCAATACGCAGAGCCTTGACTTTCACCAACAGGAGAACAACTTCTTCAGTTTCATCACTATTACAAAAACAAGTTGACATAGCAACACATTCACACCTGACTTCAAAATCAATAAAGCTAAAACGTGCCTTGAGCTACACTGACCACTAACTGCACCCAACATCTAGAGCCTCAAACTAGCCTGAACTAGTACTGCAAAAGAGATCCATTTTACATTATGGATTGCATCTTTAGTTGTACGTAGATGTTGGAAGTACATCACTGAAAGTGTTAAATGCATGAGACTTGAGGAATTTAAGAATCATAGAATCATTAAGGTTGGAAAAAACCACAAAGATCATCTAGTCCAACTGTCAACCCATCACCACCATGCCCATTGACCACGTCCCTAAAAGAAATACTAACATAAAGAATATGAGGAAGTGCTGCATCCCAAAGAACATGTTGTTTGTTACCTGTGGTTATTCCTGTGAAGCATACGTGCTCACTGAACCAAATGCTGGCAGAAGTTCACTGACTCGGGGAGAGTTGACCCACTTCCAAGATTTTGGAACCACCTTTCTGGGAAGCATGCAACCACCTGTTCACCCAGAGAGTATTCTGAAAGAAAAAGAAAAAGAAAAAAAAAAGGCTTTCAATAACACTAACTCACACCACTTCTGGCAGACTTCTCCTTTTGGCTAGTTCAGTTATTATTGGCAGTGTTTACTCTTCAAAAAACAAAAACATCATTTTAAGCAGTTATTCCTAAAGCCTAGGAACCAATGCTTGCTTTGAAATTCTTTTATACACCAAGGTCATTAAAAAACAAAGAAACAAACAAAAAAACAACTTTAAATGTTAAATAATTACACTTCAGACTACATCATGTCCCCATGGAAATAAGACCTTATCACCTCTTTACACTTCTCTATGTTTTCTGGCCCTGGTGGTGTGTTGAAGAGGTTCAGAAGAAGGTACCGATTCAGCAGCTTGCTCAGTCCCACACCACGGACTGTGTCTTCCTGTACAGTCCCATCCCAAGGAGAACCTTGGAGAGCAGCTGCAGTAATGGAGAAACAGAACATGCATATCTGATGGCTGAGGGTGCATTAGAACCTCCTTTTTAAACTAAAAGATACCATGTCCATCCAATCTCAGTACTCAAAAAACAGGATTTATTCTCTCCAAGCTTACTGCCAATTAGTCACTAAAAAACTACAGATCATAAATAGTATTTTGTAAGTAGATTAATTCTACATGTGCCTATGAGCTGTACCCTCATACATACACACAATCACCTCCCAAGGAAATAAAGAGCATGTTACCCTTCCAATTCATTAACAATTTGCTAACATACGCTACATAAGATTAAACGCCACCAGCCTCATAACACAGGTAAGGTTGATAGCCTTGATCCATAGCAGCAAAAAGATTCTTTTGTACTTGACCTCAGTATTATTAATTAGCAAGAGTTGTCTTCAGTTACCTGTTATCACTGTAGAAATGACTATTTAAAAAGACTTAAGCCCAGCGTAAGAACATGGCTGGTCTCCCCCTCAACACAGAATGGTTAATGTCAAGGTAACTGTTAACCTCAAGGTAGTTCACCCACACAGACACAGGACGTGATCTTAGCAGTCACCAGTCAGAAAGCAGTTGCAAAGCCCACGACTACTGCATACTTCTCTGGAGTGTTTGGCAGGACACTTCCTTTTGACTGCATGAGCTGCTAGGAAAGTTAGACTGTATGATGGCACAAACATCAAATCCTCATCAACTGTACTTCTTCATTAAAATAGTTCCTGTCCTCTTCTCGCCCAGCCCTTTGTGAGTACTCTCCCATACAATTTCTGGGCATGGTTTAGAGGACATTCCCGATAGGCAGCCTGCAGAGGATCACCTGCTTTGAAAGACAGCACCAATAGGGGCTGCACAATGGCAGTCTCAAACACAGATAAGTCACACTAATAAGCTGCTGAACAGATCCAAAGAGTTTAATGCATGACCCGCAGTACTACTTACTCTGGAGTAAACAGATCCACGACTTCACTCCAGAAAAAAAAGAAGTGGCAAACTGTCAGAAGATACCCAACACAAACACATTTTCAACCGTTCTGCACATCACCACTTCTAAAGAGAAGACTGACAGTGAGGATGGAAAACAAACTGAAAGGAGAAAATTTCAATCTGCAGTGAAAGACCACCAGTCTCGCATTTAGAAACTTGCAGGTATTTGACTGGACATTTAAGTCAGGCAATACACAATCTCAGAAGGTGATACCAGAATCTTATGTCTGTTTCGTGTCTGCCAGGTATCAGCACTAAGCTCCCTCTTGTCTCCTCTGCATCTGTCCATGACAAACCCTTACACAACAGCTTGCCCCAGGAGTGAATATGGCAAGTCCTCAACATTCCCAAATTCCCTGATTTTTCTACAGGAATGTGCAACATGGCAGCAGGAAGCCTATGCAGAGCTGTCACCATGGCCTTGTTAGCACACACAGCAGGGGAACTGGGACGTTAATGTGTTTTCCTGCATCTAAACCTCATCTTTAGTACGAATCCAAATACACTCATAGAGGAAACGGATCTAAGAGGGAATTGAATCACAGGCATTCAGACATTCCTAACTCAGCACTTTAGACTGAATAAAGCTATACTAATACGCTTACACGCACATGCAGGGATTCTATTCTACAAGAGCAACATGGGCACTGTATGCACACACTGAGGAAACAGACCTATCCACAGAGTGCCAATGACTGATCTCATGGAAGGTTAGCAGGAACAGATGATGAAATTAAAGTCTCTTGACTACGTATCAGAGGTGGGTGAGCATAAATAGCTCACTGAGGAAAAGAGCTAACCTTCCTATTAAAATGCATTAAGTTCTCAGGAATCAGATTTGACTGAAGATACATTTCCTCAAAGACTACAGTCTACTTTTAACTAAAATGATTTTCACAGACAAGATCGGTGTCTTTTCTTTACCTCAACAGCTGACCAAAACCGTCTGCCTTGGAATTTTGAACATGGCGATGATTTGTCTTCCACAGTGCTGGTCAGAAAAAGAGGAAGAGGAAATAAGGATTTTGTTTGACCTGAAAGTAAGACAAACAGACAATTCATCTCTTAAACACTGATGAATTACAATTATGGAGTTCTTTCATATGAGGAAACAGCTGTTAACTGAAACTCCTTGCAATACCCAATGGAATTAGCAGTTGGAAACACTCGAGTATGTGTTTAATGGATTCTCAGCAAAACAGCACTGCCTGTAACCAGACAAACATGCTGCATCAGGCTTAGCAACACTCCTCTCCCAGCTGTGTCTTAACCCCACACCTACCAGACTCTTACCAGTTATCCTCTCTCTAAGAGCGTCCAGTAATAAGCATCAGCAATATCAACTATTTCAGGAAAGAAAGAAGGAGTCAGGAGTAGAAGGGGGAGCAGACCACCACAAATAACACAAGCCCTCAGATACTCCAAGTTAAGATCACAAAACCAGACTCTGGGCTGTGCCTCATAGACTAAGAACTTTCCATTTATGAAAGCTTTTAGTTACAGGAGCAAAAAGGCAGTAAGTTGACTGCGTAGTTACTCTTGTCAGAATGAGTTCATAAACATTGCTTTGGTAACTACTCCTATAATGAAACAGTAGAAGGCACATTTGTTCCGTTTGCTCACGGATGTCTACAGTATATTTCACCCACGCTTCTGGGGAAAAGGTACAGAAAAATAGAACAAAGGCTAAAAAAAGAGGTTAGGTTGCAGGTAGACTTGGTGGTCTTTAAGGTCTTTCCCAGCCTGAGCAGTTCTATGATTCTATGACTAAAAATAACAATTTTAAAAAGTAAAAAAAATAAATTCCCAGGGACAGCTTACCTTTTCGGATACAGAGGGATAAAGACATCCTCCTCTACAGACTGCTTCATCCTCAGGACAACCGTGTTAATCAAATCCGGCCAAAAAAAAGAAAAAAGGAAAAATATTAACACATCCTCACAAGAAAAGGATCTCACCTTCCACTTACAACGGCATTAAAGACCTGTGAGCAAGTCTCAGCTTTAACCATCTTTTTCTTTTTCTTTTTTTGATAAAATCCTCTTGGATAACGAGATTAATGTATTTACCAGCTATGAAGTTCTATCAAAAAAACCACAACAAAACACCACAGCTACTATACAAACAGAATCTTATCTAAAGCTTCTTCCTGAAGTCAAGTGTGGCGACTGCATAAACGTTTGTTATTATTTCTTTTCATACTAGGAGCCTAAACATCAACTTAGTTTCACCTACTTTATGCTGGATAAACTCCCAGATTTACATGAGAATAAAACCAGATCTGGGCTAAGTGTATGTTACAGTGAATGTTTACAGTGAAGTGCACACACTGCATCAAGAACTTCCTTCCCCATTACCACAACAGCCTTTACCTGTTTTGCCTGACTGCATTCCCTTCTGGACAGGACTTGTTTTTCAAACACGTTATCACAAAGCTGTGTAAGGTTCTCAGTCTGTGAAGTCGATAAAGGATCCCACACATTCTTGACAAATGCTGAAAAATAGGAATTATTTCATTCATGATATCCAAGTGGCTATCTGCTCTAGTTTCAAGGAAGCAAACATTCAAACAGCTAAACCTTTCCTTTGCAGTAACCTTAACAAGTAATTGTAACTATCAGCATAATTTTACATTACCACTTATTTAAGGTTTCATTACCTAGCTGCAGTGAATGTCCTCAAGACAACCTTAATATACCTGTAATTTTGGGCAGGATAGTTTTTTCAATCACTCTAGGCAAAACTTCTTCATCAGGATCATCATCTCTTTTTGATTCAGACGGCTTTTTGGCATCGCTGAATCCTTCTACAGCTCTGAACCAGGGCATCTCTTTCAGGTCTGTAGAATTCTGCTGAAAGATCATTCCCATTCGTTGTTCAGCTGTCAGGATTGAGAGAAAAAGCTCCATGCAAAAATATATCCAATGATACCAAAAGATTCTCATTTAACAATTTTACATGGATTCTAATCACGGAATGGACCAAAGCAGCAAGCTAAAACTGAATGTAAAGCTAGATTTCAGAGGGTAGGGTTGTCAAAATGTCAGCAAACAGCTCCACATTAATAAAGATGCAAGTGATTCATATGCAAGCAACCTGACAAGAGGAAAAGGTGCCCTCCTCCTAGTTAACAACACTTACCTCAAGCTCTGGAATGCCTCTATAACCCACGGCAAAGCTCCTGTACAGAAGTCTTCCCTGCAAGCAGCATGCCCCCGTCCTGCACTCTGGCAAAGCCTTTTTCAGGAAAAAAAAAAGATACAGAAGACCACAAAAAGACTTCTGCGGTTTTGAACAACTGCACAGATTTAAATACCCATTACATTTCATATTTTGTATGTCTCTTAAAAGCTCAGACACGAAAATCCTCCTTCTGTTATTCAGCAAATACGCACTGTGCCTCTCCCAGCTCCTCGTGACCTGCTCACTAAGGCAGTTCAAATCTCAATTTGAAATACATTCCAACTTTGGACAAAAAACTGATTAAACTAAAGAAGCCTACAGTCTTATCTATTCTTCCTAAGGCATTGTTCAGGATTGTTTAAATGCATTAATTCTATGCTGTAGAAAATAAACGATATACCATTCAAAAGGAGTATTTCTTCACTCTCCCTTGAAAATCCTTCTCAACATGGGAGGAATTTTGCTCTCATATCCTGACCAACCTTTGCTCTTCTGGAATTCAGTCACCTCTGTCAGAGCCAGTTCTTCATCACTCGGCATGCCTTCGTGGTGACCAGCTGTTTGTGAACGCTCTCTCAGCTGCCGCCTGCAAGTCCTGCATTCTGTAATGAACTCAGGTGAGTTATTCACCATGTACATACGTAAAAGAAAGCTCAGTGATATACTAAGAACACCCGGTGAGAGCAATAGCCTAAGGAAACACAGTGAGGAAGCAGAAGTAAGGATGCAACCCTAGAGACACAGACTGTAACAGTAAGGTACTTTGTGAGCTGCCAAAGGACATTAAAAGCATCTCTAGCGACCTTCACTTCACCACATTCATACTAGGAACTCCCCCCACCTGAAACACCAAACATCTAACATGGTACTCCATACTATCCCTGCCAGAGGTAGTCTGTAAGAAACTACTGCGCTCTCAACAGTCCATCATCTCAGTTCTATGTAGCTTATGCAACAACTTGCATTGAAACTGAGACTGCATCCAAGTCTCACTGGGGCTAAAAAACGTTAGTCCTGGCACCACATACCATAAGAGCATGCAAAATCAACAAGAAAATTATATTTATATGTATTATTTGCATACCATACCTCTTGTATGTAATTATTGGCATTACTTAACGTTAAAGGTTAACAGTTTTCTTCAAGCAAAGTTTTATTACGTCGTTTTTCAACCAGTAAAACTCTTAAGTCCTTACCTGTGCCTAAACAGTGCTGAGTCAAGGCACCAATGCAACTGGAACGGTTTCAGAGCTCCCAGTAACTTAAGGTCAGCAGCAGACCCCGACGTTCAAAATGTAGCACCTGGCCTACGCTGATAACAGAGGGTAGGTTAGATGTTCCGATGCACCTATGAACATTCAGATTCCAATCAGCACGAAGAAAACCCCCCATTAACAAACAGATGGTTTCCATGTACCTTGAGCTTTGGAAAGGAAAGGCATTTTTGCACGTGTGTGTATCACCTCGCTTAGTAACCGCACAGATTTACCTTCATCCCTGTGTAAGTAACAGGAAGCAGATACACACTTACTACAGTTAGATGTAATGATACGTACCTTCGATGCTCACACGTTTTCAGAAGCTTCATCTTTCCATCACTCTCCAATCCATCATTACTTGGTTTGCCATTCCCAGCTACCAGAAGACAGGAACAAGACAAAGAGGTGAATGCAGAACACTGATTCTGCTTCTGCTCTTCATTTGGAGACTAACCAAAGTAAATAAAACCTCCTGATGAAAAATTCACAGTGTCCAGCGTAAAGCACAGTCAGTATTATCAGTGAACTGTAGGACAGCTGTGGCTGCTCCCTCGTGCAGGGGGATTGCCAGGTCACAGCCTGAACCGGGAGGTGAGCACCTGAGTGAGCACAGGGAGGGTCCCCAGATCCACCCTTCCTCTCTGCCCTTCCTGGTGACGCTTCCAGCTGTGCTTCCCAGAGTGCACACACACTCAGAGTCTGCATGCTTTGCACCCACCCCACCTGCACACCAGTTAGAACCAGAAAGGGCTACATCCCCGAGCTCACTCTTCTCAAGCTGCTGCCAGTTATCAGTCAATCCTTCTTGTCCTCCTGTTCTACAGTGCCTGCGTCCCAAACAACCTAATATCTACTGGAAAACTGACTCAGTTTCTCCTTTCAAGTACTGATAGACAACCACTGAGATCAGTAATTCAAAACTGACCGAGCATTTGGTCATGCTATATTCACTATTCTACCACGGAGAAGTGATACTACGCGTCCTACTTCGGTAAGGATTTCAACTAGGACATCTAGTACAGTATGCCCACTGACAGCAGGGAGGGAGAAAACATTACACATGAAAATAAAATATAATCCAAGAATTAACTGCGTGTTTCTACTTAAAGAATGAGATTTCAGTAAGAAAGTAACTGGTAACTTCATACTAACTTGTCAGGTGCTGCATATAAGTAGATTCCGTTTCCAGCTCATCTTGCCTTCGCTTCAGTACCGACATGACTCGTTGCTGAATAAGTGCATGTACAGCAGATTCTAGCTCAGTTATGTATTAAACAAACATAAACAAAGTGTTTATGTCCTTAAAACAAAGCACAAAATCCTTGCTAATAATAGCACCTGCACTGGAGCAAAGAAGAACTGCAAGACTTACCCATACCAACACTTACAGAAGCACTGTGTGTGGACAAGATTCATGCTTTGGAAAACATCAAATGTCACTGACGTAGTGGTAGTTCTGAAGGTACCACCACTGACATGTTACCCATATTCCTCTACACAGCACGCTCCTAAAGAGCACAATATAGCAAGTGTAGCGACGTTACACTGCATAGATTCTACCCAAGTTGATGTGTGTAGGAATACAGCATACATCAGTGCGTCCCACTTAATTTATACCAACTTAATATCACCAAGCTATTACTACCAGACGTGTTCTCCCTCCCCTTCTTGTTACTTTCCAAATAGGTCTCCCACTCTCGATAGTCTTTCACATTTGATTGTACTTGAACTCCCCGCATCATTTCATCCATTTCTTTCAGGTGATCAAGGCCAAAAAAAAAAAAAAAAAAAGCATACAATTCCACAGAAATATTTAGTCCACTTCAGTGGAAATTCTTTGAACACAAGCAGGCCAGCAGCAGTCTGTACAAAAGAGTATACATACACAGAGGTTCACACAAGTGAACGGCAGATGTTTGTGTTTCAGCTGCACGATGTCTGAACTGATCAGTACAGCTGCTTCTGGCTGCGTGAGCACTCAGAGGTGATGGGGATGGCTATCTCGGTAGCTGCAGATGCCTGACCCCACCTGTCCTTCTCACACGCTCCCTTGCAAGTTCCCATCTCCACCCAGGACATCTCAGCTGCCCACTGCCTTGTCTGAACAGGGCTGAAGAGCCACGACAAAAGGACTGACAGCCCCACCTGCCCTGAGTCGCTCACCTTCCCGCTCCTCCTCCTCGCTCCCGAAGCTCAGCGCCGCCCCGCTTCCCCGCACGGCTCCCCCGAGGGCAGCGGCCGCTCCGCGGCGGTTCGGGCCGCCTCACGGGACGAGGCGGTGCGGGTCAACGTCGATCCGCTCGGAGTCGTCGTTTCCGCGGTCTCTGGCGCCCCCGCGTGGCCGATCGGCGGAATGGCGGCCGCGTACGTTCGGTGCTGCCGTGGAAATAGATGAGGGGCAGCCTGGTTTAGAAGGAGGAGATCGCTGAGCCGGCGGTCCGAGAACCGGCAGCTCGCCCGCACGCGTAGCGCTTAGGAGCAACAGTTGCCGATTTGGAGTGGTCGGGCGCATGCTCGCTACGACCGGGAGGACTAATCACAATAGAGAGCGGCGGATGAGCTGCACAGAGCGGTTACGAAGCCCCTTCCGCATTCCTACGCGCACGCGTTGTGCCGCCTGCAGGACTGAGCAGCGGACAGCGGCAGTTCCGCGCATTGGCCACGAGGTGGCGGCAGAGACCGCGGAAAGAACCTCGACGGGATCGATGCGGCCCGCGGCGCAATCGCTGGCGGTCAGTGCTCTGTCGAGATGACGGGGGAAGAACACGGAATGAGAAGTGGGGGGCGGTGGGGGTGAAGACGAAGAAAACAGAGGGAAACTCCTCCAAACTCAGGAAAGCCGTGCTAAGAGCTTTACAAAAAGAAAAGATAATAATAATAAAAAACAAAAGTTAAAAAAATTACTTCTTGCCAGCATCTGTTGCACTGCTTTAAATATTCACATGCCAAAATGTAACTGCCCAGTACATTTAACGACAACAAAATTAAAGCACGTTGGCAGAAAGCAGAGCGCCATATTGGTGTTCACTCAGCCTCTGTCTTCTTCGTGCTTTAATGTATTTCACAGCTACCTAATGTAAATCACAGCTACCTCTGGAAGACAGCCCGAGAGCTGTGCAGGTCCATCAGGCTCAGCTGCAGCTTTTCATCTGCCCTTCTCTGGCCCTCCTGCAGCTGGAGAGAGAGCACAGGAGGGCACGTGGGATGCAGACCCTCCCCAGTCAGCCGCAGCAGTCGCTCCTGCCAGCACTCCCTTTCCCCCACGTCTTTCCCATTGGACAGTCTGGAGCCCTGTGTGGCAGAGGAGGAGAGAGCTGCAGGCAGAAGGAAAACGGGCTGCTGGGATTCCTCCATCCCACTGCCAGGTGTCTTCTCTGGCATTTTGGGGGTGGGAAGGGAGTTGTGGGAGCACCCGTGGGGCTCCGGGCAGGAGGGCAGGAAGCAAAGATGCAGCTGCAGGCAGCGGGCTCTGGGCTGGAGCAGTGCAGCCAGGCACAAACAGTGACAACGTACACACACAGATAAACACCCAGCACAGAATCTGGCACTCTACGGTCCTCCCAGAGCTTGTTACTGCTTTTTAGGCTGCTCTACAGGTATTCTGTCCTATCCCCTTCATTCCCGTGTCTTGCCCACTTCCTTCACCCCGTGCCTTCCCCATTCCTTTTCCAGGCTTTCCCTTTCCTTTCCCCGCTTCCTTCCCCACGCCTTCCCCCTGCAACAGCCCCATGTTCTGCTGCTGTTCTCAGCTGACAATCCTTACACCACACTGTTCAAACACATCGGATCAGACTGCATACTGGCACTGATTTTAAAACAACAACAACAAATACATACAGGTATTACTGCGTGGATAACAAACTCCTACCTGCTTGAAGACCAATAGCAGCTCCTCATCCTGCAGTAACTCCTGCACACGGCCAGGTCTCCCATGCAGGGATTTGGCATCTGCAGTGGCTTTGCAACACTGGATTTGAGTCTTTGACTTCCACCTCAATCTGCTCGACAGCTCCCCCCCTCAATCTGCTCTTGTGCTCCAGAGAGAGATCCAAGGCATGAAGAGGTGCAGTGCAACACAACTGGATAACGCTCTTGAAGAATGGCAACACCTGAGCAACACAGAGGAAGGTAGAAGGAATAAAAGGGCAAAGCAAGGCAAAACCTTGGGGAAAGAAAGGGAAAGGTGAGAGGAAAATGTCACACAGCCTGCAAGGTGCCCTAAAGAGCCATAACAAAGTCTGGCAGCACTGCCGTGTTGTGCAATGAGAAAGATTTGTATATTTACACGGTCCTTACCTGTTCAGGTAACCAGTCGCCTAAGTTGGGTTCTGGGGAATTATGGGACATGCAGCTTTCCAATCCTCAGCAGCATATGGACAAGTAAGGAGAAGGAAATAAAGGATGGCAGACCACCATCAACACAGACAGTGAATGTCCATGCAGATTCCCAAATAGACAGCTTCCTGGGTTGTTTCTGCTTTTGTAGCATTTGCGTGCTGCAGATGAGGAAAACGCTCTGATGTATGAGTCTTCTGCAAGAGACACCCAAAGGTAAATGGCAGCTAACCTGCAGACCGAGCACTACTGCCTGGCGTTGGTCAGGGGGAGCTCCTCCTGCTGCTGCTGGATGCTGATGCTGACAGGGCTGCAGATGCTCTGCAGGGCCAGCTCGTAGCTGGGAGCCAGGAATGGACACGGCGGGAGAGACGAGAGAGCTGGCGGGGACCAGCCGAGGCTTCCAAGAGCATCCAAAAGCCCTCACTCAAAAGCATCACAAAGCCACAGCCAGCAAGCTGGCCATGATCATGAGCAGCATCCCGGATGCTGGAGATTCTTTGCTACCATACACTACGGGAGCACAGCTCTCGCTGCAGGCATCCCACAGCCAGACAAAATGGGAACAAACCCGCAGCTCTGCTGCACGCACAGCCCACAGCCATAGCCTTGCAACATCAGCTGCCTTGCTGTTGCTTGCATCCAGCCCAATCCCTGGGAATGAAGACTCAGAAGGCAGTCAAGGCGTTGATCCAGCACCAGCGTGCTTTTATTCCCTAAGAGCCAGGAGGGCCTTTTGGTGAGAGGTCCAGTGTACAGGTGGGACTCATCGTCTCTGGTGAAGGAGAGAGGGGCTCAGAGCTCGTGCTGCTGCCCGGTGCCTGGGACTGGAGCTCTGATTCTACGGCCCCCTCCACCAGGCTCGGCTCCTCCTGGCTGACGCTGACCTGCTCCTGCATGGAGCTGCTGCTGTCGGGGCACTCGGGCTGTGCTTGGGCTGGGCTGCACTGCAATGGTGCCCCGTCACAGTCCAGCTCGGTGACTGTTGTTTCTGGCAGGCTCAGGTCAGCGTCTTCTGCACCACCGGGAGAGATGAGGGCTTCCACTTGGATGAGCAGCTTCATTCCATCACTGATGTTATATGGCAGGCTGTCATCTGAGCTGCAGCGATTTGTGCTTCCTAGCAGCTGTCCATTGATGGATGCACACAGTGAACCATCGCTATACGCTCTGGCTCTTCTGCGTGGACGAGGGCTCGGTTCACCTAGGAAGGAGTAGATACACAGGCAAACAGTTAGTGGCAAACTTGCACAAGCTGAATGATGAGAGTGGTTCTTGAGATTTGCTTCTGCAGTGGCAGCAGGACAAAGCCAATAGGACAATAGCAACAGTAGGAGCACTGTCTCGAAAGGAACTGTTGCGCTTTTGTTGTTTGTCTTTCTCTTTTGTGTGGACTCCAAGCATGAATTCCATGGCGCTGACAAGCAGGGTTTTGACAGCTGGATGTGCACCCTTACCTGCCAGGACCACCACCTCTGTTTCCGAGGGCTCCCTGGCATCGCGCTGCAGTTGGCGTTTGGCCACAGAGGATGGTTTTCTCAGCCTGAAGCAGGAACACCAACTGCATGCTGGGGATTCCTTCGCCCTGCTGGGTGGACTTGGTCTGGAGGGAGAAAAGAGGGAGCGGGGTGAGTCGTGCATGGTGCAGGGTGAGGGAAGAGCTGCCCTGAGCTCTTGCCAACACTTGCTTGTTCCTAGCACTGCCTGGTTCCTGCTGAAACACAACTTAGAAGCTCGCACTGATTCACACGGTTGAGGACTGGAAAAGAAAGTTCTCTTTACCTTTCAGACGGAAAGTCAATGATTGTGTGGAATTTCCCCTGTGCAGCTGCGGGGCCTTCTTCCACTTCCATGTCCTGGATGTGTGTCAGTGCGGGCGAGCTGCTGTGGCCTCCCCTCTGTGCCTGTGCCTCCTCCAGGGTGAGCAGCTTGGTGGCAGGAGAAGACACCCGCACAGACTTGGGCCCTGATGAAGAACTGCGCCCTGGAAGGGAAGACCACGGCTAAAAGGGAGGATCAGAAAGCAGCAGCACAGCCATCACAGTTCTGCGGGAGCTGCCACACATCGATAGCCCCTCAATAGCAAAAGCGTAGCTCAACAATCCTGGAGAAAGCCTGCATTTGATCAAGGTGTCTCATCAAGACAAAGCTCATGCAGGAAGACGCTCACCTGCTCCATCTCCGATGCCTGATGTGGAGCGGGAGCAGAAGAGGACGTCGGTGTGGTTGATGAGGAATTCCACCACGTCCGACTGCCTCTGCAGTTCCTCGCAGGCAGCTCTTCCGCTGGCGCAGGCAGCCTCGTTCTGCTGGGATCTGTAGAAAAGGCAGATTGGAGAAGTCATTGACCCGAGATCGTTTCCCCACGTTTGGGCATTTGGGCAGCCAAAGGCTGTCCAACTGGGCTCTGGAGACTTCCACAGTGGGCAAGCACTGATGCCACTGAAGACATTCTCCCGGCTGATCAAGGACACACCAGCCCAATCTGACAAAACCAAGGGAGCACAAATTGTCCTCCTCTCCAAAGTGTGCCCGTGGGGAGAACAGATCTAAGCCTTGTGCTGAGACGGAAAAAGAAGTTTACCTGAAGAGGTTGGGAGCCCACACAATCGCTAAGTTCTTAACGGGCATGTTAGTAATGGAGCAGCTCCCAGCGAGACAAGCCAAGTGTCTCATCAGGTATTCCAGCGTCCTGGAAAGCAAGAGCCAAACCTTCAGCACCACTGAGCATGCGGTGCTCACATTCACCAAACAAACCTCATTCTTCTTGCTACTAGCAAGTAGATCAAGCTTTCCCAAGTGCCACACTGCAGCACCAAGCCCCAGCACAGCTCAGCCGCAACCATCAGCTGCACCAGCCGTGCCCCCGTGCCCAGGAGCTGACCCAATCCATTCACCCCACGCAGACATCAACCACTTCAACACACACAGGCATCACGTTGCCAGCGTGAGACAAAGCCTGCCATCGCATCATCGCCCTCTGAAGTGCAGCAGGGCTGAGCTCCCCAGACTGAGGGCAGCAGTTTTCTGACCTGTAGTGAGGTGCAGGCAGCTGCTGGATGACCTCCTGCACTCGGAGCAACCACTCCTCATCTGTACCGGCACAAACAGCATCCTGGATGAAAGCAGAAAGGGAATGAGACACACATCATGCGAGTCAAGCGTATGGGGCTAACAGAAAAAGGGCCTCCGAACTGCAGAGGGCACTGCTGCTCCCATCTCCCACATTTCCAGTGGCAGGATGCACACACCAGGTGTTACGGTGCACGCGGTGTGCAGGAAGCACGAGCTGCTTGTTGTACACAGACACCCACTGGATGTCCATCAAAACCCCAACTTCAACAGAAAAAAGACCAAAAAAAGGTGCGCAGGCGTGTGTGTGGATGGGAAAGGCAACAAAGAGGGACATGAAGGCCATTGCCTTGTGCTTACCGAGAACTTGCCATGCAGCTGCTCGGTCAGCAGAGGGCTCGGCAGCTCCCTGAAGTACATCTTGCACAGGGAGCTCACGCTGTGAATGTCCCGGACGGTGAGCTCCGGAATCTGCTCCGACTCAAAGTCATGGCTGGAGAGAAGGACACAAAAACAGAGGGCTTGGAGAAAGAGGAAAACAACTCCAAAGCAAGACAACATACAGTCAAGAAGCACTCTTACCGCAGCTTCTGGATCTTGGACGCCACGCCGGACAGGCGGTAGATCCCCTGCACCACGCCGTGCTGCTCAATGAACTCAGCGCAGCTCTGCACGACCTGGGGGACTACAGAACAAGGGCCAGCGCTTAGCTGAGCTCCTGATTCAAGTCCTGCTTCAGCCGCTGCCCCTGTCACATCCCATCCACTAAGCCCAGCCAGGCTACTGCATGCCTCCTCCTCACAGGAGAAAGAAAGCTGTCACAAACGGCGCAGACAGGCAGGAGCCGGGGACAGAAACTGGACACGGACGTGTTCTTGGCTTTCAAGAAATGCCAGAACCTGCCAAGCAGCCTGCAGAAAGTAATTCTGGGGAAGCCAGAGACACTGCAAGTCCCATCACAGCTCCCACCGGAATGGAGGCGTGAGACCTCATGTCCAGAAGCGCTAGGAAACTGACGCACTACACTCTCTTGGGCCAAAAGGCTTCCTTGGTTTTCAGGCTAGCGTGGGATTGGCTTACACCTTTGGCTTTAAGCAAATACAAGTGTGCCGGCCTCCTATGAGCATTAGCCTCAGCTTCCCTTGCAGCCATCAACTCCCATTTCACGTTTCTCCACCGCTATCATCCTGCCCCTTGCTAGACACGATCTCCCTTTCATCTTTACATGCCCAACAGAGGGAGGAAGCTCTCGGGAACGGGCTGTTCCTTACCATCACGGCCAGAGTGGAGAAGATGCTCTCCCAGGTCACAGCCAAACACCCCTTCCTTCTCCTTCTCCATCTCCATCTCCCGCTGCTTCGGTTCCTTTGGGCGGGCCTTCACGAAGGAACGAAAGAAGCTGAGGAGCTTGCCACGCTTCTTTGGCACTGCACAACAAAAGGAAGAAACCAGTTCATTTCAGGTTGGGCTCAGTGGGACCAGGCTGAGTGGAAACACATGCTACAGAGAGCGTCAAAGCGGCAAGAACATTGCCAACACTGCATTCTACAAGGATTCGAGCATTTGCCCAAGCCCTCATTCTCACTGCCTACAAAACAGCAGCCCTACGCCCCGTGGCATGCAGGAAGGATCATCAACACAGAGGAGAACGTGGGATGGATAAAGGAGGTATTCAACACAGAACACACCCAGAAAAAGACTCCATGTGACTTCCCCGCGCCATCACATGTAACATCCTTACCTGGCTTTGGCGCTGAATTGATGAGGGCTTCAGGAATTTTTCCGTTGATGAGCTCCACGCACTCACCAGGGAAAAATCCAACCTGGAACAAGATCAAGAAGAGAGATGGAATACTGAATGCAGCATTTCTCAGGCCTCAACTGTTCAACCAAGAAAGAATGGCCTGCAGAAAAGTAACCCTCATTCAACATTTGCAGCCAGAAGACCTACAAAAGCAATTGACGGAGCATAAGATGGCTGTTCTCCGTGCTTGTACAAAGGACAGAGATGCTCAACTCCTGACTGCCTATTGAGCACAAGAGGCTCTTGCTTCTAAGTCACATGAGGAGACAGTTTCCCACCCAAGCCCAGAGCCAAAGGGAAAGGCCTCTGACAGCGACACAGGGAAGCTGTTGACGTCCAGAAGCCACCCTGTGGAGGCCGAGCAGCTCAAAGCTGACGTTCCTCACTTGACTGCAATTGCGCCCAGGAGTCTGAAGCTCGTGCCTACCTGAAAGCCATGCTTGCCTCTCCACCAGGGGCTCTGCTCCTTTGCTGGCATATCAAGAACGCACACCAGGTCTCCCACCTGCAAGACATTGCAACATCAATCCCAGCGTCAGCACAGCTGGGAGGAAAGCACAGCTGAGATGACGCCATACTTCTGTACTGCCAAAGAGCGCACAGCTTGAGAGCAATTGCACCGGGGCAGCTCTTCAGGCATTTCCCGTGGGAAAGCTGGGCTTGGAGGTACAAGAGCCACTGCCTTACACACCAGACAGAATACAGTGCAAGCATGCCAAATCAAAACGTCTTTTAGACATGGCTGAACTCCTCCCTGCATCCAACCCAGTGCAAGTCCTATCTGGACCTGCATCTTCTGGGCTTCGCCTCACAAGGCATTCTGAAGGTGTCTGAGAATATTCCTGATGCATTCACACGGTATACTCTTCTGTCCGTGACAACAAGGAACTCCTTCTTTAACTGCTTACCTCCAAGGAGAGCTCATCCGCTGCCTGGGCAGTGTATCTCTTAATAACATGGCCAGCAGCAATAGCTGGAATATTAAGAGATGACTCCTCACAGACCAGCAGAGGCTTCCCCTGGTTCTCAGGCTGAAACAGAGAGCACAGACCATGGTGAGGAGCTGAGGACAAACAAGGAGGATTTCAGGGTTCCATCTCGATGCCACTAGCAAGGAAATGAAGCTTTTAAGGCAGCTCTTCAGGGACACCGAGAGAGCCGGAAGGATGCTCTCTCTCTTGAAAAGCAGGAGAGCACACCGGTGGCTCATTCTGCTGGCTCAAGTCAGGGAACAGAGACCAAGCAGAGCTTCACACTGTACCTCCGTCAACGCCCGGTCAGGCCCACGGCTGATCTCGCTGCTCGCGATGCCCATCACAGCAGGCGCGACAAGCTGCAACAGAAAAGAATCACATTTCCTGTGCTCACACAGCACTGGATCAAGAGACTTCTTCAGAACTACTTCTAGAAACAACAACTGTGTGCAGTCTATTCAAACGGGACAGCCGTTTGAATACACAGCACTTGGACCAAGTCGCTGTCCCTCTGCTAGCAGATGGGGACTCTGGCACAAAGCAGCAGATGCATTTGCCCGCAGCACGCTGAGAGCGCAGTAGCAGGCCAGGGAGAGGTGTCACTGCTGGGGCTGGAGCTGCTCCCCAGCCCCCGGCTCCCAGCAGCAGCCTCACCACCAGCGCCGGCCACAGCCTTGCCCACGCATTTCCTCTGCCTGCATCTCTGCTGTGCTCCCTACCGCTGTCGGGCACACTCACACAGCCAAAGCATGCACGCCTGTGCCCCTGGCTCACGTTCTGCAGCTCTGCACAGAGTGGGGCTAGGGCTCTTTGCCTAAGGGATTACTTCCTTCACACTAGCTGGTCCCAGCACTACAGGCAGCATCCTTGCAAGGGCTGAGTTGGAGGGGAAGTGGAGAAAACCCACACGTTTTTTCCAGTGCCACACCCCAGCTGCACGAGGCTGTCTTACTACACACAGTGCGACTAAACACGGGCTGCTGAAACATGTGGGGGGACAAAACGTGTGACGTACCTGGCAAGAGATCAGAACAAGGTAGAAGAAGATCCTCGAAACCGCAGCCGTTCCTTGTCACTTTGCTCTGATCTTCCGCGAGCAAAAGCTGCACCAAGGGAGCAGGTGGAGGGTGGGGAGGGGACAGAGAAAGAGCAGGTCAGTGAGCCTCCACAATTTAGCAAGGAAGGCGAGGGAAAAACCATGGCACAAATGCCACCTTGATGGATGGCTTTGGAATGGATGGCCCGGGGGAAAATGGCCTCTGACGGTCCAGCCTAAGCATCCTAGGATCCTAGGATCCTGGGATCCTAGGAGCTCCGCCAGCCAGCAGTCCTCAAGGCCTCGCGGCCCACCCGTCTATCCCGCACCGTCTCAGCTTACCTACAAGGCGCTGCGCAAGACGGGATGAAGACGAACGGACTCAATCAGTGCACAAGTGCAACAAGCCACGTACTCACGCCGAGCTCAAGCGCTCCAATGAAGGGAAGCAGCACGCGCTGCTCCTCCCCTCATTCTAGCCGCTTATGACATCACTAAGGGCCACCCGGCTGCTCCACCATGGACAGACAAGGTGGGGAGGCAAGACCACGTCACAAGACCACAGGATTCCAACAGGGCACCCCCTTTTGTGTTCGAGAAATCAGTGCGTGGTTGGAATTCTATCCCAGCCAAATCCTGGAGAAGCTGGCATGGGGTTGTCGGGACCAAAGTGCAGGACCCGGCGCTTGGTCTTGTTGAGCCTCTTGCTGGGCCTATGGCAAATCCACACTAGGGTCCTTCTTTGCATCCACGGGCGGCTTAGAGCAGCCATCTCTTGCACCTGGATGGAAATAAAGGAAGAGAAATACATAGTACTACTACTAGACTGCTTCGACAGTTTCTTTCCCGAGTGCATTTTTGCCTTTTGGCTTCCATGACGACCTCATTTCCTCCTCCTTTTCTTTGGGGGGAAGCTGCCCCCAGTGCCTGAGCTTCACAAGATAGCGTGAAACATGACACTAAGACAAACGCTTGCCCTGGGTGCAGGGTGGCTGTGCTTTGCCAGGCATATAAAGGAGGGTAGGGCTAGGAAACGCCACGTGGCAGCCCCAAGCCTTGGGGGTCTTGCCAAGTCTGCATTCAGTCACTGTGGCCACAGCTGCTGCCTCACTGCCAGAACGTATCCGAGGATACAGATGGACGCAGGCACTCCTGCTCCTTCTGCAAAGCCCTCCTCTGCACAGCCCGTTAGCTGCTGATCACTGCTACGCCAACCGGGCTCCCATTTACAGCAGCCCTGGGATAAACACGATTGTACTCTTCCGTGCAGCAGCGAGCTCCAGGGATGAAGCAGCAGAGAGGAAACCAACAGAATCTACTGCTGCTGAATCCACCAGCTCCTTCTGCCCACCAAGAGTAATACCAAAGCACAGAACACAAGTGGGATAAGCGCATCTCGCACACGGACAAAGGGAATCAAAACAGCTCCTTCGAGAAGAGCTCGTTGGGTAAACCCAGCCTCAGAGACACAAATGCATCTGGTTCCAGTAAATATTACGGCACATTGTTGATGAAACGCTGTTCTGTTGCTTGGAGAGCACGAAGCATGCTGTGTTGACAGGCACAGCAGCGCGATGCCCAAGCTGAGCACGCAAACCTCCCCAGCACCCCTGGCCAATGCTGCCAGGGAAATGCACGACCTGCAGCCCCACACGGCTCGCTGCACGGACACCGGGGGGCTGTCTTAGTCTCAGGTGGGATCCATTTTTCTTCAGTGTCTGCTATGATGCTATGACAGTGAGAACACTCTCGTGTTTATAGTTTCTGAGAAGCAGACCTGGACAGAGCCAAGGCCGTTCTCAGCAAAGCTCTCAAGAAGGAGCTGGCAGGAAACCAAATGAGGACAGCTGATGTCAACGGGCCAAAGGGATATTCCATACCATATGACATCAGATGGAAGGGGTTATGGACGGGGTGGGAGCTCATCTCACTCTCTTCCTCTGCTTGCCCATTGCTTGGGAGGTGCTGAGCCACTGCTTCTACATCACTTCTTACATACATTCATATATATATGTGTGTGTGTGTGTGTGCGTGCATCCATTACTTCTGTCCTTTTCTCTACCTTTGGAAAGAGATTTCTCTCAACATATGAGTTCCACCTTCTTTTTTTTTCCCCCATAATTCTCTCCCCCATTCCACCGGAAAGGGGGGAGTAAGCAAAGGACTCTGTGGTGCTCCACCACATGAGGGCTGCAAAGCAATGGCAGCAGACGTGCAGTGCACTGTCATAAGTGCACATGTACATAAGCAGATGCTCTCATCCACACGTGCAAATCTGAGGGCGAGGAATAAAAGGCTCGCTGGGCCATGGGCAAAGAAGGGAGCAGATGATAGGCAGGAAACAGGAAGGAGTTCAAGACCAGCTCTCCTACACCAAAGACAGGGAGAGCTGAGTCAGCACCACGGGGGGACTTACGACACAGCTTGAGAGCTTACAGAGACCTGAGGTTGCCAAAGGAGGCCGCCAGGGTAACTCTCACCAGTCTTTTGCAGGGCTCTCACGGATGCTTGCGATGCTGACTTCCACTGCCTATGGCATTGGTAGAAAGCCCAGGTGGCAAATGCTCAATTGGTCTGGGTAACGCTTCTATGCTTCCACGGCTAGGACTGAAACAAAAGGAAAAAAAAAAGCATGCAGCCCTATGAAATTTGTCTCTCTACTGCTGCTGTCAGCGTGACATCTACGATGAGCATTACGCGTCCCTGCACCCGACTGAAGATTCATCCAAGTCTGTGGGCACTGTTACCAGCAGTTCCCAGAACATCTTGCGCCACAAAATGCAGCATGCTCCTTTTTTTCACAGGCCCCTCGTTTCTCTCATCAGCCTCAGACTCACTCCACTTCAACTACACCCATCAGAACAGCCCTTCCGTTCTGCTGAGGTAGGAACCCACTGCTGGGATGTCCCCCACTCCCGTTCCCCGCTATGTCCAGCACCGGGGGGGAAAGGAAGAGACACTGCCATCACCTACCCAGACTTCTTGCAGGGCCTTCCAGACGCTCTCACATCACAGGGAGAAGCGGCACAGCTCTCGTGGCACAAAGCTCGCAGAAGGCTGCAGAAATCAAGGTTGCCACCAAGGTGCTGCTTTCAAACAACGTGACTTAGCGGGCACGAGACGGGAAAGACAAGGTTCCGGTTCAGAAGCCTCCAATCCCCGTGGATGTGGCTGTCTGCAAAGACCACAGCTGCCTGCTTTCCAGCAGGGGGACGCTCACCCAGCAAAGCACTCACCCAGCAGATGCCTCTCCTACAATCATAGCATCAGCAACGTTGGAAAAGACCTCCATGATCATCCAGTCCAAACACCCACCTACCACCACCATTTCCTTCCCACTAAGCCACGTCCCTCACTACAACATCCAGTGTCCCTTGAACACCTGCAGGGACAGTAACTCTATCACCTCCCTGGGCAGCCCGCTCCAGCGGCTGACCACCCACTGGTAGAAGTTCTTCTTCACATCCAACCTCAATCTCCCCTCATGCAACCTGAGGCCATTCCTTCTAATCCTAGCACTAGTTCCACGGGAGAAGAGGACCACCCCCACCTCAACACAACCTCTCGTCACGTAACTGGACAGAGGGAGAAGGTCTTCCCTGTGCCTCCTCTTCTCCACACTAAGGAATCCCACTTCCCCCAGCCGCTCCCCATCACACTTGTGCTCTACACCCCTCACAGCTTCATTGCGCTTCTCTGGACACACTGCAGGCTTTCAGGGTCCCCCTTCTAGTCAGGGGCCCAGAACTGAACACACTACTCAAGGAGAGGACTCACCAGTGCTGAGTGCAGTACAGTGGCGATGATCACTTCCCTGCTCCTGCTGCCTCCGGCCCTTTGCAGTGCACTTCCACTCTAAACCGTTCCTTCTGCGCTACCGCTCGGATCCTCCCTTAGGGCTGGAGCTCAAGAGGTCAACACAACAAAGAACACAACGTGCAACTGGAAGGCATGTCTCAAAGCCTGAAGAGTGAGAACGGGACCCTGCAGTTAGAGACTCTGAGAAGGGCCTCACAGGATGCCTGGGGAAGGGGACCTGCAAGTCGGACGCAAGGGAAGAGCAACAGCTCTCCCTCCTTTTTCTGGAAACAGCGAGATAGGAGTGGGAGTTATAGGTTGTGTGATTGTTATCACCATCTGCTGAGTGTTCCGTACCGTGGATCTAATCATTTCAGGTCCAGCTGACTTTCCGAGAAACCTGAAAGCTTACTGACTCATGTACTAGCCTTATGAAGATGCCAGCTAAAAGACGTCGTCAGCATTGTGGCCTACGTCGAAACCATGGCTTTTGTTCTAAAGATCAGAGTGAGTGTGGTGTGAGTGAGATGCGTTCCTTGCAGGGAATGAGGGTCAGCCTGTTTGCGTAGTACTGTCTTCTGATTGCGGGGAAGCGTGTCAAGGAAGGTGGTCAGGCTTCTGTGAGATCTGTGAGATCCAAGTGTTCACATCTGAACAAGATCAGTAGGCGGTGTCCAGGGTTGCCTGTGGAAACTCTGAGGAAATGAGGAATCAAGAAGAATTTGGTCAACATCGTGGGAGGCTCCCAGGGGAAGGAAATTCCCAAAGAAGCCCCGTTGGGATGTGCACTGGCACACTGGTGGGATACTGCAGGGGAACCTGGAGGCACCCTGAGGAAGGAAACTCTCACCAAGTATTGCAATCAGTGGTGCTTAATGTGGAAGTTAGAAGATGATGAGAAGCGGCATCGGAAGGGGACCCGTAACTATCATACCTTCTTACAGTTCCTGTTTTTCTTAAGGAAGGAAGGTCCATAAAGTAACATGACCAGTTGTTAGAACGGAGTGCTCTCAACACGAGACTAAGTACTGGGTGTTTATGGACACTGAAGAACTGTGCTGTATGATTGGTGGGTTCTGAAGTGAATGGGACAAACGGTTTTCATGGCAGAAGTAAGTGTAATTGCTAATGGGAAACAGAAGCATGACTGAGGGTATGTGGAAGTGTAACTGAGGGGATGAAGAGGGGACAAAGGAAAAAGGGTTACAGAGAAAGTGAGTGTATCTGCACTGGCAGGAGAGCAACCCCCCACACCCCCTCCCCGCCCCGGACCCGCACAGAGAGTGGTGTTGTAAACAGCATTACATGCAAAGGGGGGGAGGTGCAGAGGATGGGGCACTGGCAGTGAGAATAGCCTTCACGTGCAGAGATCTCGGAAACCCAAAATTCCACTGTTAACACTGGAAATCTCCGGGGAGGAGAGGAGGAGGTGAAACTGAAATGTCATGCTAGTTGTTTATGTAGTGCTGAGACTTTGGGAAGGGAAAAGCTGCAGAAGGACGCAGGCTGAGGAAGGCCAAGATGAGCAAGGTGGAACAGGGTGGTAGATCCAAAGAGAGCTGAGCAAGAGAAAGGAAAAAAACGGATTGAGGAACAGAGATAGTAAGGCCATTGGGAAGAGCAACAGCTGTTCCTGTTGCGGTGTAGAGTAGAGCCCTAGGACCCAGAGGTCCCCTCAGAAAGAGGTAGGGGAGGAGCCGGGAAGAGCCCGTGGAGGGAGAGGGTTCCAGCCCCGCTGGAGCAAAAGCACTGTGCCAACTGCAGGGAAATGAGACAGCAGTGCAGAAATCCAACCGTCTCTGATTGCAAAAGCTGAAGAATGGCAACCTGGGAAGTTATTCCTAGCAAATCCACCGGTGAAATCGCAGCTAGGAGAGCAGGAGAAAGAGGTTTCTTTTCCGGTGGGCACGGGTGCCTCTTACCACCCGGAGATGATTTTGCAACACAAGTCGGAGCTACTGCCCAACAAGAAAAGGCTTCCCTTTTGGGATCACTTCAAGAGAGGCTGAGAAAATAAGGAGGAATACATACATGCCTGTAGATGCCAGGTTCTGCAAAACCGTTCCTCTGGCAAGACTGATCAGAACAAATGGATGCAGAGAGTCAATTCAATAACACTGGAGCTAAGGGTCAAACAAGATGAACTGACTGAAAATGCTAAGTCTGGCTTTAATGCAAACAGGGACAAACAATGGGGTAACCTCAGAAGTTACAGAAATCTTCACTAAGGTATGCTTAGCCGTGCGGCTATCAGGGATGCCTGGTAGAGCCAAAATGCAGCCCTAAGTTCAAAGCAAGAGCTACAGCTAGCCCACTCAGGGTTAAGCAGTGCCCTTTGAGGATATGCAACTGGAGAAGGAGAAAAGAAACCATAGATAACTTGTGGATTTTGGATTACTCATTGAATGTGAATCCAAATACAATACTCCAATCTCTCCGATGAATCCATATGATCCATACACTTGAGTAACTAAGTTAGGGAATGAGTAGGTGGAGTTTGCCTTCTGGATGTGAAGGATGCCTTTTCTGCCTGGTTTGGCCAAAGGAAGCCTAAGGTCATTTGCAATTGAATAGGAGAGCCCCAGTCCGGGACAAAAAAGACTCCGTTCACCTGGACAGTGTTAGCCAGGGCTGTGAGAACAGCCCAAGGATTTTGGAGAACTGCTCAACTCGGGAGCCTGAGATTTGGGTTCCTCCATCCCACGGTGGAACTTGACTGCAGCATGTGGATGCCACAGAAACAGAGGGCTGTGTGCAATGGACTGCGAATGTGCTGAATTTCTTGGTTTCAGTGATGATCGACTTTCTCAACAGAAGGCACCAAGAACTCAACGGCAAGGGACCTATCTGGGATAGGAGGCTACAGCTGGACTTCGAACCTCAAGGACTGCCAGGAAAGAAGCCATCTGCCAAAGCCCTGAGCCACAAAGTGCCGAGGAACTCCGTACATTCTCAGGAATGACAGCAGGGTGCCAACCGTGGATACACGGCTACGGACTGGTGGTAAAGCCCCTTCAGGAAGTGAGGAAGAGATGGCCAGAGTGGTTGAGGGTGGTGGCTGCACCAGTGCTCAAGATTCAAGAACCTGGGACATCTACGCTAGGCCAAAGAAGAACAGTTGGAATATCTCACACAGTGTCTATACTGTTTTGAAGGTAAAAGTGGGGCATGGGCTCTCACCCCCAGGGCTTCCTGAAATACCAGGCCATCCTGGTACAGCAGGATGATGCAGAAATAACTGCAACTCCTATTGTCAACCCAGCATCTCTCCTTAGCGGAACTCCCGGAGAACAACCATTTCAGGACTGCTTGCAAACAACTGAAGCTACGCACTGTTACCAGTCGGACCTGAAAGACGAATCCTTAGAAGATGCAGAAGACACCTGGCTTACTGATGCAAGCAGGTTGGTGAGACAAGGAAACCGTAAGGCAGGATATGCAGGAACTGCTACTGACAAGGTCACCGAAAAACAACCATTACCTGTGGGGACTGTCTCTAGGAAGCCTGAAATAAATGCCTTGACAAGAGCCTGACATCGCATCTGTCCGTATAATTACGCAGTTAAGATGCTACATGATCATAGGACCACCTGAAGAGAGCAAGGATTGCTCACGCACAAGGAAAAACAGCCTGATGTAAATCAACAAAGAGCGTGGCTACCATCCATTGTCAAGGACATCAGAAAGGGAACACCGTACCGGAAAGTGGAGAGAACATGGTGGATCAGGGGGCAGAACAGGTCGTTGAAGAGGGCTTTAATTCCAGACCGTAAGCTTAAAATTGCTGAACCTGAGTCAAAACCTGTAAAATATTTTCAAGAAGACAGCAATCTAATTCATCATTTAGAAGGGAAGAGAGCAGGCTGACAGATGGACACATTGTTTTGCCCTTTGGTACTCCATGGAAATTGGTTCTAAGAGAGGAGAGGAAAATGTCTTGGGCAAACAGAGGTTACAAAGCACGATCCTAGTACCAGCAAAGGGCTACAAGTGGGCCTATTGGGAAAGGGAACCTTCCAGGGCAACAGTGACAAAGTGACTTCCTGAAACCCCCAAGAAAAGGGCGGGATCGCTGGATGTTGGCACTAACTGATAGCTTTTGGGGATGGCCAGAGGTATTTCCCTGGAGGACTCCTAGGGCTCGGGAAGCAACGAAAATGCTGTTACATGCTGTTAATTCCAAGGTTCGGGGTTCCTGGAGCAATCTCAGCAGATCGAGGCCCACATTTTTGCCAAGGTGGTCCAAAAAAAAATAAGCACATTATTGGGAATTGATTGGCAATTGCACACCTTATAGACGGCAGTCATGCGGACAGGTGGAAAAAACGAATCACCTGATCAAATTACAGATAGGAAAACTTGGCCAAGAGGCTGGGATTCCCTGGCTGCAGGCACTGCCTTTGGCACTTCTGAGAATTTGGACTAAACCCCAAAGCAAGGAAGGATTAAGCCCACATGAGATTCTTTATGGGTGACCCTATACTGTACAAAAGGAAATCTCTATACAGGTGGGGGATAAGGTGTTGAGTGAATATATGGTCAGCTTGGCAAAGCAATTAAAGAAAATTGAACAAGCAGTATTTGGTGCCAGGGCACAAGGCCTAGATGGTCCAGTGCATGATGTATTGCCAGGCGACTATGTTTATGTTAAACCTCTCTCTCAGATTCAACTCTGGAACCAAAGTGGGAAGGACCCTACAGAATTCTCCTGACCACCCATACCCCTGCCAAGGTAGAGCGACTTACACTGTGGATACGTCATACCCGCCTGAAGAAAGCACCAGGACCACAGCGGACAGCAGAAGAGATTGGACCACTGAAAATCAGGATCCATAAGCATGTATAAGATTTTGATAATAGTCAGTATGATTGGAGCAGTAGTCACAGCTTGGCAAGAGAATAGCTACTTAAAAATAACTGATAAAATTGGCCAGGCTCTCAACAAATCTTGTTGGATATGCACTGCCTTCCCTAGAGGGGAGGGAAAAGTGCCTGTTTATGGGATAGTGGCACTAAATTGGACCATTCCATATTGGGTAGAGCACAGAAAGTGTAAGTTTGGGATAGAAGACAAGTCACAAAAGGGACCTAAGTTTGATTTACTAGTTATTAACTTTACTACATCTATCTTTGTAGGCAGAAAAACTGATGGTAAAGGTGGGGTGGAGGTTGGATGACGGAACTTGACAGGCATAGAGTGTAGTTGGGAATATGGAAATTCTGGGGTAATATCAGGGATCAGTGAAGCTGGAAGGTGGAGCCAAGGTGGGGGGTGTGATCCTAGAATCGATAAGGATTCTCACTGGGTCTCAGATAAGAACATACTCGGAATTGTAGAGATGGGAGCATCATTCACTCACCAGGAAAAGATGGCCAGGCCATGTCAGTTACCTCATGGATACTGGTGGCTATGTGGAGACAGCCAGGCACGAAAAGCATTACCTTTAAATTGGACAGGGACTTGTACTACAGGATACTTAATACCCCAGACCATGGTGCATGAGAAAATCCCTTGGGGACTCCTGAGGATCCCTTGAATTAGAACTAAGCATACATACAACCCCCTAGCTATATAGAACAAGGGATACCACAGCTTTCTGAGAGCTCTTATCCCGGCTCTAGGAGTTACCCAGCTAGAAAAAGGTATAGTAAATATCTCTGCAACTCTGGAAATCATGGAGAATGCCACAACAGATGTATTACGGGCAATCCAAGAATAGGTATCCTCTTTATCCAAAGTAGTACTCCAAAATAGGATGGCATTAGACCTATTAACAGCCAAGGAAGGAGGGGTATGTACAGTAATAAATCAGAGTTGCTGTGCTTACATCAGTAAGGATTTAAGAACTGAAACAGATTTAAGGAAAATTTGGGAACAGACGAAAGTCCTGCATAGGACAAGTCAGGATGACACCAACTGGAAGGAAGATTTATGGAACCTGCTTACTAGCTGGCTACCAAATCTAGGATGGTTAAAGCAGCTCTTCCTAGTTTGTATCATCTTGGTACTGATTGTAGGTTTTACCTGTGTGATGATAAAGTGCTCTGCCTGCCTGTGCCGAAATACGAGAAAAGAATACGAGATATGGAAGAAACATGAGCTAAGGCAAAAGGTGGAAAGTGGGACCTATTTTGGGACACATAGAACAGATTAGAGAATTTAGCAGGTAGAAGTCCTGCTAGATTATAATAAAGGGGGGAATTGAAGGGCAAAATCAGGTCCCTGCAGTAGAGGAAGAGGGGCTTCATAGCAAGAAAAGAGAAAGCAGCTTCACAAGGTAGACATAAGGGGCAAATCGAGATAGTTTATGTAGAGAGTATTAGAAAACAAGGGATTCCAAGCACTTTCACAGGTGCTAGGTCCAGAATAACGAGGAGAATGAAGGCCATAAAGATAAGGACTGGAGAACAGCTCGAAAACATTTGGCAGGGAGGTGATTAGATGTCTGAAGTGCAAGCTGAAACCAGTTCGGGGGATGCCCCCCCTTCAGGGTCACAAGTTTGCAGCGAGGAAGACTATGAGCCTTCGTGAAGAAGACTACAAGCCGTCATCATCACAACCTACTACGCACGCGCAAGGGGGGGAGGGACTGTATGCTAATGGGCTCTCGG
The DNA here is from genome assembly GCF_016699485.2 of Gallus gallus. Taxonomy (NCBI): domain Eukaryota; kingdom Metazoa; phylum Chordata; class Aves; order Galliformes; family Phasianidae; genus Gallus; species Gallus gallus. The sequence goes on from NC_052572.1 coordinate 76,646,762, forward strand.
GAATGTAGTGAATATGTATCCAAATTGCTGTCAATTACTGATTAGCTATTAGTTTGACCTATATCTATAACACGATTTCTTCAGACGGTGTGCAAGTTAGGTGGAACGATCCCCCTTGCACCAGGGTGTACGCGCGTCACCAATAAACACATACCTGCTCTATATCCTTACTGGCTATAGGGTCTGATTTCCGCACGTCAGGGCCTTCCAGACGCTCTCACATCACATGGGAGAAGCAGCACAGCTCTCGTGGCACAAAGCTCGCAGAAGGCTGCAGAAATCAAGGTTGCCGCGACGGTGCTGCTTTCAAATAACAGGACTTAGCGGGCACGAGACGGGAAAGACAAGGTTCCGGTTCAGAAGCCTCCAATCCCCGTGGATGTGGCTGTCTGCAAAGACCACAGCTGCCTGCTTTCCAGCAGGGGGACGCTCACCCAGCAAAGCACTCAACCACCAGATGCCTTTCCGACAATCATAGCATCAGCAACGTTGGAAAAGACCTCCGTGATCATCCAGTCCAAACACCCACCTACCACCACCATTTCCTTCCCACTAAGCCACGTCCCTCACTACAACATCCAGTGTCCCTTGAACACCTGCAGGGACAGGAACTCTATCACCTCCCTGGGCAGCCCCCTCCAGCGGCTGACCACTCACTGGGAGAAGTTCTTCTTCACATCCAACCTCAATCTCCCCTCAGGTAACTTGAGGCCATTCCCTCTAGTCCTAGCACTAGTTCCACGGGAGAAGAGGACCACCCCCACCTCAACACAACCTCTCGTCCGTCACGTAATTGGACAGAGTGAGAAGGTCTTCCCTGTGCCTCCTCTTCTCCACACTAAGGAATCCCACTTCCCCCAGCCGCTCCCCATCACACTTGTGCTCTACACCCCTCACAGCTTCATTGCGCTTCTCTGGACACACTGCAGGCTTTCAGGGTCCCCCTTCTAGTCAGGGGCCCAGAACTGAACACACTACTCAAGGAGAGGACTCACCAGTGCTGAGTACAGTACAGTGGCGATGATCACTTCCCTGCTCCTGCTGCCTCCGGCCCTTTGCAGTGCACTTCCACTCTAAACCGTTCCTTCTGCGCTACTGCTCGGATCCTCCCTTGGGGCTGGAGCTCAAGAGGTCTACAACACAAAGAACGCAACGTGCAACTGGAAGGCATGTCTCAAAGCCTGAAGAGTGAGAACGGGACCCTGCAGATAGAGACTCTGAGAAGGGCCTCACAGGATGCCTGGGGAAGGGGACCTGCAAGTCAGACGCAAGGGAAGAGCAACAGCTCTCCCTCCTTTTCTTGGTAACAGCGAGATAGTAGTGGGAGTTCTAGGTTGTGTGATTGTTATCACCATCTGCTGAGTGTTCCGTACCATGGATCTAATCATTTCAGGTCCAGCTGACTTTCAGAGAAACCTGAAAGCTTACTGACTCATGTACTAGCCTTATGAAGATGCCAGCTCAAAGACGTCGTCAGCATTGTGGCCTACGTCGAAACCATGGCTTTTGTTCTAAAGATCAGAGTGAGTGTGGTGTGAGTGAGATGCGTTCCTTGCAGGGAATGAGTGTCAGCCTGTTTGCGTAGTACTGTCTTCTGATTGCGGGGAAGCGTGTCAAGGAAGGTGGACAGGCTTCTGTGAGATCTGTGAAATCCAAGTGTTCACATCTGAACAAGATCAGTAGGCGGTGTCCAGGGTTGCCTGTGGAAACTCTGAGGAAATGAGGAATCAAGAAGAATTTGGTCAACATCGTGGGAGGCTCCCAGGGGAAGGAAATTCCCAAAGAAACCCCGTTGGGAAAAAGGGTTAAAGAGAGAGTGAGTGTATCTGCAATGGCAGGAGAGCAACCCCCCACACCCCCTCCCGCCCTGGACCCACACAGAGAGTGCTGTTGTAAACAGTGTTACTTGCAAAGGGGGGGAGGTGGAGAGGATGGGGCACTGGCAGTGAGAATAGCCTTCATGTGCAGAGATCTCGGAAACCCAAAATTCCAGTGTTAGCACTGGAAATCTCCGGAGAGGAGAGGAGGAGGTGAAACTGAAATGTCATGCTAGTTGTTTATGTAGTGCTGAGACTTTGGGGAAAAGGTGCAGAAGGATGCAGGCTGAGGAAGGCCAAGATGAGCAAGGTGGAACAGGGTGGTAGATCCAAAGAGAGCTGAGCAAGAGAAAGGAAAAAAACGGATTGAGGAACAGAGATAGTAAGGCCATTGGGAAGAGCAACAGCTGTTCCTGTTGCGGTGCTAGAGTAGAGCCCTAGGACACAGAGGTCCCCTCAGAAAGAGGTACGGGGGGGGCCTGGAAGAGCCCGTGGAGGGGGAGGCTTCCAGCCCTGCTGGACCAAAAGCACTGTGCCAACTGCAGGGAAATGAGACAGCGGTGCACAAATCCAACCGTCTCTGATTGCAAAAGCTGAAGAATGGCAACCTGGGAAGTTAGTCCTAGCAAATCCACCGGTGAAATTGCAGCTAGGAGAGCAGGAGAAAGAGGTTTCGTTTCTGGTGGGCACGGGTGCCTCTTACCACCCGGAGATGATTTTGCAACACAAGTCGGAGCTACTGCCCAACAAGAAAAGGCTTCCCTTTTGGGATCAGTTCAAGAGAGGCTGAGAAAATAAGGAGGAATGCATACATGCCTGTAGATGCCAGGTTCTCCAGAACCGTTCCTCTGGCAAGACTCATCAGAACAAATGGATGCAGAGAGTCAATTCAATAACACTGGTGCTAAGGGTCAAACAAGATGAACTGACTGAAAATGCTAAGTCTGGCTTTAATGCAAACAGGGACAAACAATGGGGTAACCTCAGAAGTTACAGAAATCTTCACTAAGGTATGCTTAGCCGTGTGGCTATCAGGGATGTCTGGTAGAGCCAAAATGCAGCCCTAAGTTCAAAGCAAGAGCTACGGCTAGCCCACTCAGGGTTAAGCAGTGCCCTTTGAGGATATGCAACTGGAGAAGGAGAAAAGAAACCATAGATAACTTGTGGATTTCGGATTACTCATTGAATGTGAATCCAAATACAATACTCCAATCTCTCCGATGAATCCATATGATCCATACACTTGAGTAACTAAGTTAGGGAATGAGTAGGTGGAGTTTGCCTTCTGGATGTGAAGGATGCCTTTTCTGCCTGGTTTGGCCAAAGGAAGCCTAAGGTCATTTACCATTGAATAGGAGACCCCCAGTTTGGGACAAAAAAGACTCCGTTCACCTGGACAGTGTTAGCCAGGGCTGTGAGAACAGCCCAAGGATTTTGGAGAACTGCTCAACTTGGGAGCCTGAGATTTGGGTTCCTCCATCCCATGGTGGAACTTGACTGCAGCATGTGGATGCCACAGAAACAAAGAGGGCTGTGTGCAATGGACTGCGAATGTGCAGAATTTCCTGGTTTCAATGATGATCCACTGTCTCAACAGAAGGCACCAAGAACTCAACGGCAAGGGACCTATCTGGAATAGGAGATTACAGCTGGACTTGGAACCTCAAGGACTGCCAGGAAAGAAGCCATCTGCCAAAGCCCTGAGCCACAAAGTGCCGAGGAACTCCGTACATTCTCAGGAATGACAGCAGGGTGCCAACCGTGGATACACGGCTACGGACTGGTGGTAAGGCCCCTTCAGGAAGTGAGGGAGAGATGGCCAGAGTGGTTGAGGGTGGTGGCTGCACCAGTGCTCAAGATTCAAGAACATCGGACATCTACGCTAGGCCAAAGAAGAACAGTTGGAATATCTCATACAGTGTCTATACTGTTTCGGAGGTAAAAGGGGGGCATGGGCTCTCACCCCCAGGGCTTCCTGAAATACCAGGCCATCCTGGTACAGCAGGATGATTCAGAAATAACTGCAACTCATATTGTCAACCCAGCATCTCTGCTTAGAGGAACTCCCAGAGAACAAGCATTTCAGGACTGCTTGGAAATAACCGAAGCTACGCACTGTTACCAGTCGGACCTGAAAGACGAATCCTTAGAAGATGCAGAAGACACCTGGCCTACTGATGCAAGCAGGTTGGTGAGACAAGGAAACCGTAAGGCAGGATATGCAGGAACTGCTACTGACAAGGTCACCGAAACACAACCATTACCTGGGGGGACTGTCTCTAGGAAGCCTGAAATAACTGCCTTGACAAGAGCCTGACATAGACGCACAGATGCTAATTGTGGAGATGGGATGCTACATGCTCATAGGACCACCAGAAGAGAGCAAGGATTGCTCACACACAAGGAAAAATAGCCTGATGTAAATCAACAAAGAGCGTGGCTATCATCCATTGTCAAGGACATCAGAAAGGGAACACCGTACCGGAAAGTGGAGAGAAGATGGTGGACCAGGGGGCAGAACAGGTCGTGGAACAGGGCTTTAATTCCAGACCGTAAGCTTAAAATTGCTGAACCTGAGTCAAAACCTGTAAAATATTTTCAAGAAGACAGCAATCTAATTCATCATTTAGAAGGGAAGAGAGCAGGCTGACAGATGGACACATTGTTTTGCCCTTTGCTACTCCGTGGAAATTGGTTCTAAGAGAGGAGAGGAAAATGTCTTGGGCAAACAGACGTTACAAAGCACGATCCTAGTACCAGCAAAGGGCTACAAGTGGGCCTATTGGGAAAGGGAACCTTCCAGGGCAACAGTGACAAAGTGACTTCCTGAAACCCCCAAGAAAAGGGCGGGATCGCTGGATGTTGGCACTAACTGATAGCTTCTGGGGATGGCCAGAGGTATTTCCCTGGAGGACTCCTAAGGCTCGGGAAGCAACGAAAATGCTGTTACATGCTGTTAATTCCAAGGTTCGGGGTTCCTGGAGCAATCTCAGCAGATCGAGGCCCACATTTTTGCCAAGGTGGTCCAAAAAAAAAATAAGCACATTATTGGGAATTGCTTGGCAATTGCACACCTTATAGACGGCAGTCATGCGGACAGGTGGAAAAAACGAATCACCTGATCAAATTACAGATAGGAAAACTTGGCCAAGAGGCTGGGATTCCCTGGCTGCAGGCACTGCCTTTGGCACTTCTGAGAATTTGGACTAAACCCCAAAGCAAGGAAGGATTAAGCCCACATGAGATTCTTTATGGGTGACCCTATACTGTACAAAAGGAAATCTCTATACAGGTGGGGGATAAGGTGTTGAGTGAATATATGGTCAGCTTGGCAAAGCAATTAAAGAAAATTGAACAAGCAGTATTCGGTGCCAGGGCATGAGGCCTAGATGGTCCAGTGCATGATGTATTGCCAGGCGAATATGTTTATGTTAAACCTCTCTCTCAGATTCACCTCTGGAACCAAAGTGGGAAGGACCCTACCAACTTCTCCTGACCACCCACACCACGGCCAAGGTAGAGGGACTTACACTGTGGATACGTCATACCTGCCTGAAGAAAGCACCAGGACCACAGCAAACAGCACAAGAGAGAGGACCACTGAAAATCAGGATCCAAAAGCATGTATAAGATTTTGATAATAATCAGTATGATTGGAGCAGTAGTCATAGCTTGGCAAGTGAACAGCTACTTAAAAATAAGTGATAAAATTGGCCAGGCTCTCAACAAATCTTGTTGGATATGCACTGCCTTCCCTAGAGGGGAGGGAAAAGTGCCTGTTTATGGGATAGTGGCACTACATTGGACCATTCCAGATTGGCTAGAGCATGGAAAGTGTAAGTTTGGGATAGAAGACAAGTCACAAAAAGGACCTAAGTTTGAAGGAGTTTGCTTGAAGGAGAAAAGAAACCATAGATAAGTTTTGGATTTCGGATTACTAATTGAATGTGAATCCAAATACAATACTCCAATCTTGCCGATGAATCCATATGATCCATACACTTTAGTAACTAAGTTAGGGAATGAGTAGGTGGAGTTTGCCTTCTGGATGTGAAGGATGCCTCTTCTGCCTGGTTTGGCCAAAGGAAGCCTAAGGTGATTTGCCATTGAATAGGAGAGCCCCAGTTCGGGACAAAAAATTGGGGGACACGTAGAACAGAATAAAAATGATCTAGCAGGTAGAAGCCCTGCTAGACTATAGAAAAGGGGGGAACTGAAGAGTGAGAACAGGAGCCTGCAGTTAGAGAGAGAAGGGCCTCACAGCAAGAAAAGGGAGAGTAGCTGCACAAAGTAGAAATAAGAGGCAAACAGAGGGAGTTTAGGTAGAGAGTGCTAGAAAACAAGGGATTCCAAGCACTTTCACAGACACTAGGTTAGGAAGAACAGGGAGGATGAAGGCCATCGAGATAAGGACTTGAGAGCAGCTCGAAAACACATGGCAGGGAGCTGATTAGATGTCTACAGGGCAAGCTGAAACCGGTTCGGGGGATGCCCCACCTTCGGGGTCACAAGTGTGCAGTGAGGAAGACTACGAACCTTCGTGAGGAAAACTACAAGCCTTCATCATCACGACCTTCTACGCACGCGCAAGGAGGAGAGGGACTGCATGCTAATGGGCTCTCAAGAATGGAATGAATATGTCTCCGAATTCCTGTCAACTACTGATTAGCTATTAGTTCGACCTACCTACATCTATAGCACCATTTCTCCTGACAGTGTGCAAGTTAGGTGGAGCGATCCCCCTTGCACCAGGGAGTACGCGCGTCACCAAGAAACACATGCCTGCTCTATATCCTTACCGGCTATATGGTCTGATTGTTGCACGTCAAGCCCAGAAGAGAAACCTCCCTAACCTTGGGCACAGCTCACCAACCAAGAGCCAGGCCTTGCCAACTTGGCAGATCTGAGAACACAGGACGGGGCCGCACATCACACCAGAAGTATCCATTTCACTTGCAGCTCCATGGAGAGAACAACACCAACTAACAGGCCTGAATGAATTCGCTCACAAGATGAACAATGAGATTGTTCTTCATTAAAAAGCACACAGAGATTCCTAAACCAAAAAGAGAATGGCAGCACGTCAGATCGGCCAAACAGGTTCCTGTTCCTACGCCTCATCCTCTTACCCCAGCTTGCCTCCCCTCATCCCCTTCCCCTACTCCTCCGTGATGCCTACTGGCTTCAAGTCAGGTCGCAAACACATAGGACTCCTTCCACACGACTCCAGCACAAAGGATGGCACACTTGTTCCATACACTCAAACGAACCAAGCAGTGCTATCACACTCACTTAACACACACAGAAGCAGCCAAACCCTGAGCACGTACATCCCCTCCTGCACTACTGGAGCCCGCAGCTCACCTTCACGCCTCCGGGGATTTCTGCTGTTTTACACTGATGCAGCCTCGCTACAGCTCCATGGCTGTCACACAAGGCCTGCAGGACCTCTTGCTCTGCAAACCCCGTCTGCAGGCATTGCTTCATGAGGTTCACCACCTGCCCTGCTGAGCAAAAACAAGCACTGAGAACGACAGCAAAGCACACTGGATTCCACCTGGCCTGCTCCCCCACAAGCCTCACTCCTGCCACACACATACCCTGCTCTGCAGACTCAGCCCCAAAGCCTGGCTGGGCATCAGCACGTGCATCATTCTTCAAATGCCCCAGCCCAGCAGCAAGGGAACAAAGCGTTGCGACAGCTGAAACAAAAATGCTCGGGGTCATTCCTAGCATTCATTCAGCTGGCACTGAACGTGAACAGATCTACCACTGAGCAACAGGATGTGGGACAAACAGCAGAAAACAACCAACCTGCAGAACTAACTCGTTTCCGGTTGGTCCAGATGTTTTTATGCTCCCTCCCACGGCTCAGGCCAAGCTTGCTGAGCTGCTCCTCCTTTGTGCAGGACGACAACGGTGCCCATGGCATGTGGTGGCTATGCACAGCATGCCTTTTACTTGCTTTTCCTCTCTCCATCTTCCATTACCAAACAGCATCTCCAATCTCTCCTGGCTAAAAAATCACTTGGGTAAAAAAAGAACTGGCAACCTTACTTTTAAAATTACAACTTGATGCTTTAAAGCAGAAGCTCACCTAGCAAGGACACCTACCTTACACAAGCTCAACCTACACGGAAGAGTTATTCCGCTGCGTCTGCACACTTGGCACGCATTTTCAGCTGCAATAGTCAGCCCAGTTCTCAGCACAGCTTTACCATCCACAGAAAGCCAATTCACCGCCGCCATCTTTTTCTCTCTTCTGAAACACTCTACTGCTGCAAGAAGCAACGATTACAATCACACAATCACCGAACTGTAGGGGCTGGAAGGGACCTCTAGAGATCACTGAGTCCAACCCCTCCCCCCGCAAAACAGGCTCCACGCAGCAGGCTGTACTGTAGGCATCCAGCTGGGTTTGGAGTATCTCCAGAGAAGGACAATCCACAACCTCCCTGGGCAGCCTGACTATATACCCCCCCGCCCATAACCTCCCCACAGCCACCTATAGCCCCAAATCCTCCGATGGCTCACCACAGCCCCAAATCCCCCCTAGAGTCCCCCTCAGCTCCTTATAGACCCATACGCCTTAACAGTCCCTGCACAGCCCCCGTCACACCCATATCCCCCTATAGAATCATAGAATCATAGAATCGCTAAGGTTGGAAAAGACCCACAGGATCATCCAGTCCAACCATCCGCCCTTCATCAATGGTTCTCGCTAAACCATGTCCCTCAACACAACATCCAAACGCTCTTTAAACACTACCAGGCTCGGTGACTCCACTACCTCTCTAGGCAGCCCATTCCAGTGCCTGACCACCCTTTCAGACAAGTAGTATTTCCTAACGTCCAGCCTGAACCTTCCCTGGCGCAGCTTGAGGCCATTCCCTCTCGTTCTATCACTAGTCACCCGGGAGAAGAGGCTGACCCCCAGCTCACCACAACCTCCCTTCAGGTAGTTATAGAGAGCAATAAGGTCTCCCCTGAGCCTTCTCTTCTCTAGACTGAACAACCCCAGCTCCTTCAGCCGCTCCTCATAAGGCATGTGCTCCAGAGCCCTCACCAGCTTTGTTGCCCTCCTCTGGACACACTCCAGGGCCTCGATGTCTTTCTTACATTGAGGGGCCCAAAACTGGACACAGTACTCGAGGTGCGGCCTCACCAGTGCTGAGTACAGGGGAATAATTACTTCCCTGTTCCTGCTGGCCACACTATTTCTGATACAAGGCAGGATGCCATTGGCCTTTTTGGCCACCTGGGCACACTGCTGGCTCATGTTCAGTCTAGCATCAATCAACACCCCCAGGTCCATTTCCTCTACACAGTCTTCCAGCCACTCTGCCCCAAGCCTGTAGCGTTGCCTGGGGTTATTGTGGCCAAAGTGCAGGACCCGGCATTTGGTCTTGTTGAATCCCATCCCATTGGCTTCAGCCCAGCTATCCAACCTATCCAGATCCCTCTGTAAGGCCTCGCTACCCTCAGGCAGATCAACACTTCCAGCTAGCTTGGTGCCATCTGCAAACTTACTGAGGGTGCACTCAATGCCCTCATCCAGGTCATCAATAAAGATATTAAAGAGGACAGGCCCCAGCACCGACCCCTGGGGAACAGCACTCGTGACCGGTCGCCAGCTGGATTTAACTCCATTCACTACCACTCTCTGGGCCCGGCCCTCCTTACCCAGCAAAGAATGTATCTGTCCAAGCCACGATCTGCCAGCTTCTGGAGGAGAATACTGTGCGAGACAGTGTCAAAGGCTTTGCTGAAGTCTAGGTAGACCACATCAACAGCCTTTCCCTCATCCACCAGACGGGTCACTGGATCATAGAAGGAGATAAGGTTGGTCAAGCAGGACCTGCCCTTCGTGAACCCATGCTGGCTAGGCCTGATCCCCCGGTTGACCTGCATGTGCCGCGTGATCTCCCTCAAGACAATCTGCTCCATAATCTTCCCCGGCACCGAGGTCAGGCTAACAGGCCTGTAGTTCCCCGGATCCTCCCTGCAGCCCTTCTTGTAGATGGGAGTCACATTGGCAAGCCTCCAGTCTTCTGGGATCTCACCCGTCAACAAGGAGCACTGATAGATGATGGAAAGCGGCTCGGCTATCACCTCCGCCCGTTCCCTCAGCACTCTCGGGTGAATCTCATCCGGTCCCATGGACTTGTGGCAGTCCAGTTGGAGTAGCAGGTCTCTAACTGTTACCTCCTGAATCGTGGGGGGTTTAGTCTGCTCCCCAGCCAAGGCTGCCAGGTCAGGGAGTAGAGAAACCTGAGGATAACCGGTCTGTCTTTTAAAGACAGAGGTAAAGAAGGCATTCAGAACATCTGCCTTTTCCTCATCCTCAGTGGTTACACTGCCAGCCTCATCCAGTAGAGAATGGAGATTCTCCCTGGTCCTCCTCTTGCTGTTGATATACTTGTAAAAGAGTTTCTTGTTCCCTTTTACCCCAGCAGCCAGCTTGAGTTCAAGCTGGGCGTTAGCCTTTCTGATTTTCTCCCTGCACATCTTAACAACTTCTTTGTATTCTTCCTGGGTTGCCCGTCCCTTCTTCCAGAGGAGGTAGATTCTCTTTTTCTCCTGGAGCCTCAAGAAGAGTTCCCTATTCATCCATGCCGGTCTTCTTCCGCACCGGCTCATTTTGCGGCTTAGGGGGACAGCCTGCTCCTGCGCCTTTAAGACTTCCTTTTTAAAGAGCAACCAGCCATCTTGTACCCCTTTGCTTTCTAATACTGAACCCCAGGGGACTCTCCCTACTAGTCTCCTGAACAATTCAAAGTCTGCCCTCCGGAAGTCCAAGGTAGCAGTTTTGCTGTTCCCCCTCCTGCCTCCACCAAGAATCGAGAACTCTACCATGTCATGGTCACTCTGCCCAAGACAGCCCCCAACCTCTACATCTCCCACCAGACCTTCTCTGTTTGTGAGCAGCAGGTCTAACAGGGCAGCTCCTCTCGTAGGTTCTCTTACCAGCTGCATCAAGAAGCCTCCCCGCAGCTCCCAGTAGCCACAGGCCCACCTTAGCCCCGGTTCTGGGGAGCTGCGGGGGGTCTGGGGGCACCGGGAGCAGCGCTGGAGGGGTTGGGGGTGGGGGGGCACGGTTCAGATGCAGGCAGCAGCACTGTGGCGCTGGGGGACCCGAGGCCTCCATCAGTCCCAATCCCACCACCCATCCCCAATCCCTCATCCCAATCCCACAGCCCAACCCCACGGCAGTTCCACGGGGGAGGGGAGGGCAGTGTGCTTGGGGGGCCGCGCAGGGCCCCTCCCCCTCTCCCGCTTCCGTTCTCCCGCACACCTCCGGCAGAGCTGTCCTCAGCACTCGCTCCCGTTGTGCCGCGACTTCCGGTCGGTGCTGCCCGGACAGCGCCGGCTGACGCCGCGCTCTCCTGCGGGGCGGCCCGGGCTGCCGGAGCGGCGCTTCGCTGACGACAGCCGCGCCTGACACTGCCGGCTCCCAACGGCCGCTCCCGCGCACGGCGGCTCAGCCAATGGGAGCCGGCGAAGCTGCCGCTGACCAATGAGAGCCCGGGGGAGGGACAGAGCTGCCGCTGAGCAATGAGACGCCGGGGGAGGGACAGAGCTGCCGCTGAACAATGAGACGCCGGGGGACGGACAGAGCTGCCGCTGACCAATGAGATGCCGGGGGTGGGACAGAGCTGCCGCTGACCAATGAGACGCCGGGGGAGGGACAGAGCTGCCGCTGACCAATGAGACGCAGGGGGAAGGACAGAGATGCCTCTGACCAATGAGAGCCCGGCGGAGGGACGGGCAGATGGTGCTCACGGGGAGCTCCTCCTGCCGCTGCTGGATGCTGATGCTGACAGGGCTGCAGATGCTCTGCAGGGCCAGCTCGTAGCTGGGAGCCACGAATGGACACGGCGGGAGGAGAGAGCCATTGGGATCAGCCGAGGCATCCAAGAGCATCCAAAAGCCCTCACTCAAAAGCATCACAAAGCCACAGCCAGCAAGCTGGGCATGATCATGAGCAGCATCCCGGATACTGGAGATTCTTTGCTACCATACACTACGGGAGCACAGCTCTCGCTGCAGGCATCCCACAGCCAGACAAAATGGGTATAAACCCGCAGCTCTGCTGCACGCACAGCCCACAGCCATAGCCTTGCAACATGAGCTGCCTTGCTGTTGCTTGCATCCATCCCAATCCCTGGGAATGAAGACTCAGAAGGCAGTCAAGGCGTTGATCCAGCACCAGCATGCTTTTATTCATTCACAGCCAGGAGGGCCTTTTGGTGAGAGGTCCGGTGTACACATGGGACTCATCCTCTCTTGTTCAGGAGAGAGGGGCTCAGAGCTCGTGCTGCTGCCCGGTGCCTGGGACTGGAGCTCTGATTCTACGTCCCCCTCCACCAGGCTCGGCTCCTCCTGGCTGACGCTGACCTGCTCCTGCATGGAGCTGCTGCTGTCGGGGCACTCGGGCTGTGCTTGGGCTGGGCTGCACTGCAATGGTGCCCCGTCACAGTCCAGCTCGGTGACTGTTGTTTCTGGCAGGCTCAGGTCAGCGTCTTCTGCACAGCCGGGAGAGATGAGGGCTTCCACTTGGATTATCTCCTTCACTCCATCACTGGTGTTATATGGAAGGCTCTCATCCGAGCCGCAGCGATTCGTACTTCCTAGCAGCTCTCTATTGATGGACGCACACAGTGAACCATCGCTATACGCTCTGGCTCTTCTGCGTGGACGAGGGCTCGGTTCACCTAGGAAGGAGTAGATACACAGGCAAACAGTTAGTGGCAAACTTGCACAAGCTGAATGATGAGAGTGGTTCTTGAGATTTGCTTCTGCAGTGGCAGCAGGACAAAGCCAATAGGACAATAGCAACAGTAGGAGCACTGTCTCGAAAGGAACTGTTGCGCTTTTGTTGTTTGTCTTTCTCTTTTGTGTGGACTCCAAAGCCCTTGCAGAAGGCCTTCACCCTGTTCCAGTGATACACAGTTTAAACGTGTGCCTGCTGATACAGAGGCAACATGGAGCCGCAAAGGTACTCTTCCTTCCATCCTAAGTGTCAGAAGGAATCATTCTGAGACATACTGCAGTGGTGCTCATCTCCTGTCTCTTTCCAAAAGTACATGGGGAAAGGCACGAGAGGGGTGCGCTCCGGCAGGTCCACATCTTGACTTCACCAGAGACACCAGATTTGGGAAAGAAAGACAGGGCTGAACCGAAGATGGTAGGCACGGGCTTAAACGCTAGCAGGAGGAACAAGCCCACTGCAAGCATAAATTCCATGGCGCTGACAAGCAGGGTTTTGACAGCTGGATGTGCACCCTTACCTGCCAGGACCACCACCTCTGTTTCCGAGGGCTCCCTGGCATCGCGCTGCAGTTGGTGTTTGGCCACAGAGGATGGTTTTCTGGGCCTGAAGCAGGAACACCAACTGCATGCTGGGGATTCCTTCACCCTGCTGGGTGGACTTGGTCTGGAGGGAGAAAAGAGGGAGCGGTGTGAGTCGTGCATGATGCAGGGTGAGGGAAGAGCTGCCCTGAGCTCTTGCCAACACTTGCTTGTTCCTAGCACTGCCTGCTTCGTGCTGAAACACAACTTTGAAGCTCGCTCTGATTCACACAGTTGAGGTTCCATTCCTAGAGCTCAGTCCTGGAGTCTTGCTGGCTACATTCCCCTCAGCCATGTCAACCCAGATGCAGAGCATGCCTGTTAGTTGAACCTCAGAGTCCAAAGGAAGGGGACATTCAGTACACCACCACACGCACCATTGCACTCCACTTGCAACAGTGGAGAAAAACCCACAAAAGCCCGAACAACCAAGTCTGATAGGAAGCTGCTGGAAAAGAAAGTCCTCTTTACCTTTCAGACGGAAAGTCAATGATTGTGTGGAATTTCCCCCGCGCAGCTGCGGGGCCTTCTTCCACTTCCATGTCCCTGCTCTCTGTCACAGCGGGAGAGCTGCTGTGGCCTCCCCTCTGTGCCTGTGCCTCCTCCAGAGTGAGCAGCTTGGTGGCCGGAGAAGACACCCGCACAGACTCGGGCCCTGATGGAGAACTGCGCCCTGGAAGGGAAGACCACAGCTAAGAGGGAGGATCAGAAAGCAGCGGCACAGCCATCACAGTTCTGGGGGAGGTGCCGCACATCTCTCAGCCTTGCTTATCCGAACCACTGGAAAAAGAGGAGGTCAAAACCCTTTCATCAAGCTTCACCTGCACGCAAAACATCACCATGACAGGGACGGTTTTCTCATGCTCAACTTTGGGCTTGGACATTTTCCGCATCCAGCCACAGAGGATGCCATATTCTCATCTAAGCCCACAAGTCTGCTGGCCCCCTGATACCAAAGCGTAGCTCATCAATCCTGGAGAAGGCCTGCATTTGATCAAGGTGTCTCATCAAGACAAAGCTCATGCAGGAAGACGCTCACCTGCTCCATCTCCGATGCCTGATGTGGAGCGGGAGCAGAAGAGGACGTCGGTGTGGTTGATCAGGAATTCTACCACGTCCGACTGCCTCTGCAGTTCCACGCAGGCAGCTCTTCCGCTGGCGCAGGCAGCCTCGTTCTGCTGGGATCTGTAGAAAAGGCAGATTGGAGAAGTCATTGACCCGAGATCGTTTCCCCACGTTTGGGCATTTCGGCAGCCAAAGGCTGTCCAGTTGGGCTCTGGAGACTTCCGCAGTGGGCAATCACTGATGCCACTGAAGACATTCTCCCGGGTGATCAAGGACACACCAGCCCCATCTGACAAAACCAAGAGAGCACAAATTGTCCTCCTCTCCAAAGTGTGCCCGTGGGGAGAACAGATCTAAGCCTTGTGCTGAGACGGAAAAAGAAGTTTACCTGAAGAGGTTGGGAGCCCATACAATTGCTAAGTTCTTAGCGGGCATGCTTGTAATGGAGCAGCTCCCAGCGAGACAAGCCAAGTGTCTCATCAGGTACTCCAGCGTCCTGGAAAGCAAGAGCCAAACCTTCAGCACCACTGAGCATGCTGTGCTCACATTCACCAAACAAACCTCACTTCATGCCACTGCTTGTTCTTGCTACTAGCAAGTACATCAAGCTTTCCCAAGTGCCACGCTGCAGCACCAAGCCCCAGCACAGTACAGCTGCAGCCATCAGCTGCACCAGCCGTGCCCCCGTGCCCAGGAGCTGACCCAATCCATTCACCCCACGCAGCCATCCACCACTTCAACACACACAGGCATCATGTTGCCAGCGTGAGACAAAGCCTGCCATCGCGTCATCGCCCTCTGAAGTGCAGCAGGGCTGAGCTCCCCAGACTGAGGGCAGC
This sequence comes from Gallus gallus, assembly GCF_016699485.2. Classification (NCBI taxonomy): domain Eukaryota; kingdom Metazoa; phylum Chordata; class Aves; order Galliformes; family Phasianidae; genus Gallus; species Gallus gallus. The sequence continues at coordinate 76,661,835 of NC_052572.1, forward strand.
AGTTTTCTGACCTGTAGTGAGGCGCGGGCAGCTGCTGGATGACCTCCTGCATGCTGAGCAACCGCTCCTCATCTGTACCGGCACAAACAGCGTCCTGGAAGAAAGCAGAAAGGGACTGAGACACACATCATGTGAGTCAAGCGTATAGGGCTAACAGAAAAAGGGCCTCAAAGCTGCAGAGGGCACTGCTGCTCCCATCTCCCACATTTCCAGTGGCAGGATGCTAACACCAGGTGTTACGGTGCACCCGGTGTGCAGGAAGCACGAGCTGCTTGTTGTACACAGACACGCACTGGATGTCCATCAAAACCCCAACTTCAACAGAAAAAAGACTAAAAAAAGGTGCGCAGGCGTGTGTGTGGATGGGACAGGCCACGAAGAGGGACATGAAGGCCATTGCCTTGTGCTTACCGAGAACTTGCCATACAGCTGCTCGGGCAGCAGAGGGCTCGGGAGCTCCCTGAAGTACATCTTGCACAGGGAGCTCACGCTGTGAATGTCCCGGACGGTGAGCTCCGGAATCTGCTCCGACTCAAAGTCATGGCTGGAGAGAAGGACACAAAAACAGAGGGCTTGGAGAAAGACGAAAACAACTCCAAAGCAAGACAAGAGACAGTCCAGAAGCACTCTTACCGCAGCTTCTGGATCTTGGACGCCACGCCGGACAGGCGGTAGATCCCCTGCACCACGCCGTGCTGCTCAATGAACTCAGCGCAGCTCTGCACGACCTGGGGGACTACAGAACAAGGGCCAGCGCTTAGCTGAGCTCCTGATTCAAGTCCTGCTTCAGCCGCTGCCCCTGTCACATCCCATCCACTAAGCCCAGCCGGGCTACTGCTTGCCTCCTCCTCACAGGAGAAAGAAGGCTGTCGCAGACGGCACAGACAGGCAGGAGCCGGGCAGGAAACTGGACACGGACGTGTTCTTGGCTTTCAAGAAATGCCAGGACCTGCCAAGCAGCCTGCAGAAAGTAATTCTGGGGAAGCCAGAGACACTGCCACAAGTCCCATCACAGCTCCCACCGCAATGGAGGCGTGAGACCTCATGTCCAGAAGAGCTAGGAAACTGACGCAGGACACTCTCTTGGGCCAAAAGGCTTCCTTGGTTTTCAGGCTAGCGTGGGATTGGCTTACAGCTTTGGCTTTAAGCAAATACAAGTCTGCCGGCCTCCTATGAGCATTAGCCTCAGCTTCCCTTTCAGCCTTCAACTCCCATTTCACGCTTCCCCACCGGTATCAACCTGCCCCTTGCTAGACACGATCTCCCTTTCTTTCATCTTTACATGCCCAACAGAGGGAGGAAGCTCTCAGGAACGGGCTGTTCCTTACCATCACGGCCAGAGTGGAGAAGATGCTCTCCCAGGTCACAGCCAAACACCCCTCCCTTCTCCTTCTCCAGCTCCATCTCCCGCTGCTTCGGTTCCTTTGGGCGGGCCTTCACGAAGGAACGAAGGAAGCTGAGGAGCTTGCCACGCTTCTTTGGCACTGCACAACAAAAGGAAGAAACCAGTTCATTTCAGGCTGGGATCAGTGCGACCAGGCTGAGCGGAAACACATGCTACTGAGCACATAAAAAGCGGCAAGAACATTGCCAACACTGCATTCTACAAGGATTCGAGCATTTGCCCAAGCCCTCATTCTCACTGCCTACAAAACAGCAGCCCTACGCCCCGTGGGATGCAGGAAGGATCATCAACATAGAGGAGAACGTGGGATGGACAAAGGAGGTATTCAACACAGAACACACCCAGAAAAAGACTCCATGTGACTTCCCCGCGCCATCACATGTAACATCCGTACCTGGCTTTGGCGCTGAATTGATGAGGGCCTCAGGAAGTTTTCCACTAATGAGCTCCACGCACTCACCGGGGAAAAATCCAACCTGGAACAAGAACAAAAAGAGGGATGGAATACTGAATGCAGCATTTCTCAGGCCTCAACTGTTCAACCAAGAAAGAATGGCCCGCAGAAAAGTAACCCTCATTCAACATTTGCAGCCAGAAGACCTACAAAAGCAATTGACGGAGCATAAGATGGCTCTGTCCCCCGTGCTTGTACAAAGGACAGAGATGGTCAACTCCTGACTGCCTATTGAGCACGAGAGGCTCTTGCTTCTAAGTCACATGAGGAGACAGTTTCCCACCCAAGCCCAGAGCCAAAGGGAAAGTCCTCTGACAGCGACACAGGGAAGCTGTTGACGTCCAGAAGCCACCCTGTGCAGGCCAAGCAGCTCTAAGCTGACGTTCCTCACTTGACTGCAATTGCGCCCAGGAGTCTGAAGCTTGTGCCTACCTGAAAGCCATGCTTGCCTCTCCACCAGGGGCTCTGCTCCTTTGCTGGCATAGCAGTAATGCACACCAGGTCTCCCACCTGCAAGAGATTGCAACATCAATCCCAGCGTCAGCACAGCTGGGAGGAAAGCACAGCTGAGATGACGCCATTCCTCTGCACTGCCAAAGAGCGCACAGCTTGAGAGCAATTGCACCGGGGCAGCTCTTCAGGCATTTCCTGTGGGAAAGCTGGGCTTGGAGGTACAAGAGTCACTGCCTTACACACCACACAGAATACAGTGCAAGCATGCCAAATCAAAATGTGATGCACTCACATGTCATACTCTTCTGTCCGTGACAACAAGGAACGCCTTCTTTAACTGCTTACCTCCAAGGAGAGCTCATCCGCTGCCTGGGCAATGTATCTCTTAATAACGTGGCCAGCAGCAATAGCTGGAATATTAAGAGATGACTCCTCATCGACCAGCAGAGGCTTCCCCTGGTTCTCAGGCTGAAACAGAGAGCACAGACCATGGTGAGGAGCTGAGGACAAACAAGGAGGATTTCAGGGTGCCATCTCGATGCCACTAGCAAGGAAATGAAGCTTTTAAGGCAGCTCTTCAGGGACACCGAGAGAGCCGGAAGGATGCTCTCTCTCTTGAAAAGCAGGAGAGCACAACTGTGGCTCATTCTGCTGGCTCAAGTCAGGGAACAGAGACCAAGCAGAGCTTCACACTGTACCTCCGTCAACGCCCGGTCAGGCCCACGGCTGATCTCGCTGCTCGCGATGCCCATCACAGCAGGCGCGACAAGCTGCAACAGAAAAGAATCACATTTCCTGTGTTCACACAGCACTGGATTGAGAGTCTTCTTCAGAACTACTCTCAGTTGCCCACTGGCGGAGGCAGCTGTTCTAGAAACAACCACTTTGTGCAGTCTATTCAAACGGGACAGCCGTTGCAATACGCAGCATTGGACCAAGTCGCTGTCCCTCTGCTAGCAGATGGGGACTCTGGCACAAAGCAGCAGATGCATTTGCCCGGAGCACGCTGAGAGCACAGTAGCAGGCCAGGGAGAAGTGTCACTGCTGGGGCTGGAGCTGCTCCCCAGTCCCCAGCTCCCAGCAGCAGCCTCACCACCAGCGCCGGCCGCAGCCTTGCCCACGCATTTCCTCTGTCTGCATGCCCGCTGTGCTCCCTACCGCTGTCGGGCACACTCACACAGCCAAAGCATGCACGCCTGTGCCCCTGGCTCACGTTCTGCAGCTCTGCACAGAGTGGGGCTAGGGCTCTTTGCCTAAGGGATTACTTCCTTCACACTAGCTGCTCCCAGCACTACAGACAGCACCCTGCCGAGTGCTGAGCTGGAGGGGAAGTGGAGAAAACCCACATGTTTTTTCCAGTGTCACATCCAAGATGGACGAGGCTGTGTTACTACACACGGTGCGACTAAACACAGGCTGCTGAACCATGGGGGGGGACAAAACGTGGCACGTACCTGGCAAGAGATCAGAACAAGGGAGAAGCAGATCCTTGAACCCGCAGCCGTTCCTTGTCACTTTGCTCTGATCTTCCATGAGCAAAAGCTGCACCAAGGGAGCAGGCGGAGGGTGGGCAGGGGAGGGAGAAAGAGCAGGTCAGTGAGCTTGCACAATTGAGCAAAGGGAAGAACCAGGGAAGAACCCTGGCACAAATGCCACCTTGATGGATGGCTTTGGAATGGATGGCCCGGGGGAAAATGGCCTCTGACGGTCAAGACTAAACAATATGATCCTAGGAGCTCTGCCAGCCAGCAGTCCTCAAGGCCTCGCGGCCCACTCGTCTATCCCGCACCGTCTCAGCTTACCTACAAGGCGCTGCGCAAGACGGATGAAGACAAACAGACTCAGTCAATGCACAAGTGCAACAAGACACGTACTCACGCCGAGCTCAAGCGCTCCAATGAAGGGATGCAGCACGCACTGCTCCTCCCCTCATTCTAGCCGCTTATGACATCACTAAGGGCCACCCGGCTGCTCCACCATGGACGGACAAGGTGGGGAGGCAAGACCACGTCACAAGACCACAGGATTCCAAAAGGGCACCACAGCGTTCGAGAAATCAGTGCGTGGTTGGAATTCCATCCCAGCCAAATCCTGGAGAAGCTGGCATGGGGTTGTTGGGACCAAAGTGCAGGACCCGGCGCTTGGTGCTGTTGAGCCTCTTGCTGGGCCTATGGCAAATCCACACTAGGGTCCTTCTTTGCACCCAAGGGCGGCTTAGAGCAGCCATCTCTTTCACCTGATGGAAATAAAGGAAGAGAAACACAGCACTACTACCAGACTGCTTTGCCAATTTCGTTCCCGAGTACATTTTTGCCTTTTGGCTTCCATGACGACCTCATTTCCTCCTCCTTTTCTTTGGGGGGAAGCTGCCCCCAGTGCCTGAGCTTCACAAGACAGCATGAAACACGGCACTAAGACAAACGCTTGCCCTGGGTGCAGGGTGGCTGTGCTTTGCCAGGTATACTAGCGGGCTAGGAAGCGCCTCGTGGCAGCCCCAGGCCAAGTCTGCATTCAGTCACTGTGGCCACAGATGCTGCCTCACCGCCAGAACGTATCCGAGGATACAGATGGACGCAGGCACTCCTGCTCCTTCTGCAAAGCCCTCCTCTGCACAGCCTGTTAGCTGCTTCTCACTGCTACGCCAACCGGGCTCCCCTTTACAGCAGCCCTAGGATAAACACGCCTGTACTCTTCCGTGCAGCAGCGAGCTCCAGGGATGAAGCAGCAGAGAGGAAACCAACAGAATCTACTGCTGCTGAATCCACCAGCTCCTTCTGCCCACCAAGAGTAATACCAAAGCACAGAACACAAGTGGGATAAGCGCATCTCGCACACGGACAAAGGTAATCAAAACAGCTCCTTCGAGAAGAGCTCGTTGGGTAAACCCAGCCTCAGAGACACAAATGAATCTGGTTCCAGTAAATATGACAGCACCTTGGTGATGAAATGCTGTCCTGCTGCTCGGAGAGCACGAAGCATGCTGTGTTGACACTCACAGCAGCGCGATGCCCAAGCTGAGCACACAAACCTCCCCGGCACCCCAGGCCAATGCTGGAAGGTCAGTGGAAAGGAAATATAGGATGAACTCTTTTCGTATAAAAAGTCCTTGCTAAACCTCTCCCCAGCAAAAAGGAAGCCTGCTGGGCACTGTTAGCAGCAGTTCCCAGAAGATCTTGCGCCACAAAATGCAGCACGCTCCTTTTTTTCACAGTCCCCTCGTTTCTCTATGCAGCGTCAAATACCCTCCACTTCAAATACACCCATCAGATCATGAACAGAGCTCAGAAGGGGTTAGGAGTAGAGCGACACACAGCTCCGCTTCGCGCTGAGGGCAGTTTTGGCCCTCCGAGCTTGCCGTAGCCACCCTGCGCTCTGGCGCCGGCGGACCGGAAGTACTCGTAGTCACTATGGCGGCCGCCTGTGGGGGGTTTGAGCTGCGAGGCTGTGGGGAACGGTGCCTTTTGAGAACGGTGTTTTTCTGAGCGTTTTATCTTCACCGGGTGGTTTTCTTCCTCGATGTGTCGAATGAACGGCGATGGAGAGCCCACAGCATTCCATCCGCCCCCGAAGCCCGTCATTATTGACAAGCAGAAGCAGAGAGAGGAGAGGAGGTAGAAGGGGTAGGCCGCGGTGGGGGCCGCCCTCAGATTCCTCAGGGCTCTGAGGCATTGGTACTCGAAAAGTGCGTGTCGGAAGGTGACAGAGACACGGGCCCTGCCTCTGCCTTTGCCTCACATCTCGAGGTCAGCTGGGAGCTGAGTGCAGGTATTTCTGTTTGTGAAATGGAATTCCTCTTGTGCTAAGCATTTTTCATGTCTCTGAAACCCACCTGCACTGCTTTAACCGGCACAGTGTTTAAAGTGGCGGTGCTGCCTCTGAGAGGAGAGTGACGATGTGATACTGTGCACACTGGGGGTATTGGTCAACAGTTGGCTGCACGTACCCAGCAGTGTGCCCAGGTGGCCAAGAATGCCAGCAGCATCCTGGCCTGTGTCAGAAATAGTGCAGTCAGAAGGACTGGTGAAACGATCTGCCTGCTGTTCTCAGCACTGGTGAAACTGCACGTCCAGTACTGTGCTCAGTTTTGGGCCCCTCACTACAAGAAAGGCACTGGGGCCCTGGATAGTGTCCAGAGAAGGGCAACAGAGTGGTGAAGGATCTGGGGCACAATATTGCGGGAGTGTCTGAAGGAGCAGGGAGTGTTCAGTCTGGAGGAGATTCAAAGGAAACCTCATTTCTCTGCACCACTACCTGAAAGGAGGTTGTGGCTGCGTGGGAGTCAGCTTCTCCTCCCAAGGAGCAGCAGGACGACAAGAGGTGATGGCCTTCAGTTGTGCCAGGGGAGGTTCAGGTTGGATACTAGGAAAAATGTCCTCTCACAATGCCCAGGCAGGTGGTGGAATTGTTGTCCCTGGAGGTGTTCAAGCCATTCCCTGGCTCTGAGGCCAAGTCTCCATGCTGTCTGAAACACAGTGACCCCATGCAAATAATCTGTTGGTAGTGGCCCTCTGGCCAGTACTGTGTCAGGAAGCGTGCCTTCAACTTAGCTGCCAGACTGTTGAACTCCAGAGCATAAGGAGATTTCTATGGCACGGTATAATTCATCGGAGCAGAAAAGAGTTTTAAGAGTCCCCTTAAGCTTTGCCAACACAAGATAACCACTTGAATGTGGTGCCTCCTGTAGGCTCTCTTCAGCTGTTTGTAAAAAACAGTAGGAAAAAAATTATTATCTTTTACTATCAAGCGATGAAAGAAGTGCTTTTTTCATCTGTGTCTCATTTAGACCATGAAGAAATTCCTGTAAACAAGGCAGGAGTTTAATTTTTTAGTGGGAACGTAGGCGATAATTTAGTTAACTTTCTGACTGATACAGGGATTATATCAGGATGGTGAGCAGTCACCTGGGGTTTCTGCAGGGCTCCATTTCAGAGCCAAGTGGAGGACTGCATCACGGGAGGGTCAGGACGGAAAAGCTTCTGCACCGGAGGTTGACCATGCACAGAACAGGTTGTGCAGGCCCAAACATGCCAGAGTTCAAGGAGCCTTTGGACACCACTCTCAGACATAGTGTGGCTATTTTTATGTGGAGGCAGGGGTTGGTTTTATGTGGAGGCAGGGGTTGAACTCCTATGATCCTTGTGAGTCTCTTCCAAGTGGCTGTTCTACAATGGCCTGGAAGGCTGTTAAACAGCTTTTAGTTGTGTTAGTTATCAAGGTGACACAAGCATGTAAAATCTGGTACCTTAATGCTACTCCTGTGGGGAAAGAACATTCATAACCAAAGAACCTGCCTTCCTCAGTAGGTAACTTAGGAGACGTGCAAGGAGTAACGGCCTGCAGATGCCTCTGTATTACACTGTGCAGACAGAACAGCCAGCACTATGGAAACTTAATGCTACTGATGTGGGGAGTGGAAGGAGCAGTTAGCAAGAACTGCATCTCAGGAGGTCTGGCAGACTGGTAAAAGAATGCTATCCAATTTAGCTTACAGGGAAAAGGAGGAACGGCTGCTGTCAAATTCTTTTTTCCTTAGTAAGTAACAGAGTTAGAAGCATAGAAGAGAGTTAACAGCATATCAACTTAAGGACGGTGTAATAAATCAGTGTTATTTAGGTATATGAACAAACATAACAGCCACACAGAGCCAAAATCCCTTTTCTCCCACTGGTGTCCAGTAGTCCCTTAGCTTGCTGACAGATCGGGCTGCTCTCTTCCCTTAAAGCAGCACTTGTCTCACTGCTTTGCTTCACAGTCAGAATTCTGACCTTCTGACCTTTTAATACCTTTTTTCTTTTTTTAAAAAAATCTTTCCCTCTAGCTGCAGGTCAGAATGAAACCTCAACCATGGTCAAAACGGTGGGAGAGGCCGAAATACAACATAAAAGGAATAAAATTTGAGCTACCCAAGACAAAAATGAAGGAAGCACAGAAGTGGAAGCAGCCCTGGCTGGAATTCGATATGCTGTGAGAGTGCAATACTTCAAAAATAGAGGAATAAATACGGAGGGAAGCGAGTGCAGAGCTGAACAAGTAACAGCTTTGAGTTCAGTGTAAGAATTGTCAGTTTTCAAGTTTCGTATGCAAATAAAAGGCAGTGAAATTTCAGCAGTTCTTGTCTGAATGTTAAACTGTCCATTCCTGAAAACAGCGTTACAGTGTGTTCAGCCCTGCTTCTGCCTTCCCTTCTAAATCACAGCTAATAGAAGGGGTTTGCAGTTATTGTGTTGTCACTTCCAAATAACTGTTTCTTCTGCCTTTGCCAAGTAGACAGGGGCCAATTGTGAAAATGTTTCACTCAGAAGGTTCAGAAGGGGGCTATGGCAGGGAAGCAGATGTACAGAAGCCCAGCTGGACAATCTGAGTGTAAGTGCTGCTTAGCTGTCCTGTAAAGGCACTTTTGAAATGACATCTGATAAAGCACCAATAGTAACCTGACAACAAAGCAGTAATACCAACGTTTTGAAACCAGCTTGCAAGAATGAAGCCAGATTAGCTGTTACTCCAGTCAGATTGTGTGAATGGGTGCAAGGTTCACCACAAAGTGGCACAGTAGGTTCTCAAAGATACTCAACTGGGATGGGGCTTCTGAGCTCCAGTAAAAATCGCCTTCCCCTGCTTACCAGTCATGACAAGTGACGTCTGCAGCCACTGGAAGAAGCCTCTACAGAGGTAAAGCGTGATAGAACCTATTCCAATTTCATAGCAGCACAAGACTAATTTCTTTGGGAGCAACTTTCAACATGAATAAGGAAGCAGAGGAGACAAAAGCAAGCACGGAGATCACATGCTTCAGCCGATTACTTATCAGTTGTATTTTCTTTGCACTCAGGAAAGTAGAAGTGCACAATTACTTACAACAGAACTCCTAAATCCTGCAGATAATGAAGCGCCAGCAGTGCCACAGTTTTTGTCCATACTTCACATAACATTCCTGTCGTGTTCAAGACTTGAAAGCGTTAAAAGTCTCATTAACACAAAAATGTCTTTACTTTTCAAAATAATGGTTTTGCTTTTATTTTAAAAGTCATTGTTGTCTATAACACTGATGAATGCAATTTACAATTAAAATAGTTTACAAAAATACATATTCTGTAATAAAAAACAACAGAAAAACCATAGGGAATAAAAGCCCCCAAGAGTTAAATGGAAGACCCATACATAACATTTTAGAGAAGCAGGCAATAGCAAACTTAGCAGAATTTGTGACGCACTGCTGTTTCTACAGTAAAACATCCTTTTTATTCTGCAGCAGTAATATTTACTGCACATATACAAAGTTACACAACATTAGAAATCCAACATGGGTACGGTGAAATGAGGTTTAATGGGTCTTACAGGGAAGCAAAAGATAAATGTCCTTAGAGAGCCAATTACTAGAAGGTAACTGGAGTTGTTGTTCTGCTGGTCTGATAAATGAGGGCGGGTGACAGCTCCAAGTCTGCGCACAAAGTCCAGTCTGTATCTCAAGTACAAAGCTCCACTACAAATCATACTCTGGAGAAGAGTAAGCGTAGTTAAGATGTTCTCCTGTGCAAATTCTTACCTTCCTGAACACCCGTTTACCCGTTTAGAACCTCCTTTTTAAACTCAAAAGATACCATGTCCATCCAATCTCAGTACTCAAAAAACAGGATTTATTCTCTCCAAGCTTACTGCCAATTAGTCACTAAAAAACTACCGATCATAAATAATATTTTGAAGTAGATTAATTTTACATGTGCCTATGAGCTGTACCCTCATACATACACACATCACCTCCCAAGGAAAGAAAGAGCATGTTACCCTTCCAATTGGTTAACAGTTTGCTAACACCCAAGAACAGAAAACAGCTATGCTTTATTTTTTCAGAGAAAAGCCAGTTGTCAAATCTGCAGGTGTACACATGTACAAAGACACCAGAGGTGTGCACGTGTACAAAGACACCAAGCTCAGAAAGAAACAGGGATCAACAGCAATTGAGATCCAATTCTAAGTGAACATTGGAGAGAATCTGTGACAGAATGAAAAAACAACCACTACTGCATATGCTACATAAGATTACATGCCACCAGCCTCACAACACAGGTAAGGTTGATAGCCTTGGTCCATAGCAGCAAAAAGATTCTTTTGTACTTGACCTCAGTATTATTCGTTAGCAAGAGTTGTCTTCAGTTACCTGTTATCACTGTAGAAATGACTATTTAAAAAGACTTAAGCCCAGCGTAAGAACATCGCTGGTCTCCCCCTCAACACAGAATGGTTAATGTCAAGGTAACTGTTAACCTCAAGGTAGTTCACCCACACAGACACAGTATGTGATCTTAGCAGTCACCAGTCAGAAAGCAGTCGCAAAGCCCACGACTACTGCATACTTCTCTGGAGTGTTTGTCAGGACGCTTCCTTTTGACTCCATGAGCTGCTAGGAAAGTTAGACTGTAGGATGGCACAAACATCAAAACCTCATCAACTGTACTTCCTCATTAAAATAGTTCCTGTCCTCTTCTCGCCCAGCCCTTTGTGAGTACTCTCCCATACAATTTCTGGGCATGGTTTAGAGGACATTCCCGATAGGCAGCCAGCAGATGATCACCTGCTTTGAAAGACAGCACCAATAGGGGCTGCACAACAGCAGTCTCAAACACAGATAAGTCACACTAATAAGCTGCTGAACAGATCCAAAGAGTTTAATGCATGACCCGCAGTACTACTTACTCTGGGGTAAACAGATTCACGACTTCACTCCAGGAAAAAAAAGAGTGGCAAACTGTCAGAAGATACCCAACACAAACACATTTTCAACTGTTCTGCACATCACCACTTCTAAAGAGAAGACTGACAGTGAGGATGGAAAACAAACTGAAAGGAGAAAACTTCAATCTGCAGTGGAAGACCACCGGTGTCACTCTTAGAAACTTGCAGGTATTTGACAGGACATTTAAATCAGGCAATACACAATCTCAGAAGGTGATACCAGAATATTATGTCTGTTTCGTGTCTGCCAGGTATCAGCACTAAGCTCCCTCTTGTCTCCTCTGCATCTGTCCATGACAAACCCTTACACAACAGCTTGCCCCAGGAGTGAATATGGCAAGTCCTCAACATTCCCAGATTCCCTGATTTTTCTACAAGAATGTGCAACATGGCAGCAGGAAGCCTATGCAGGACTGTCACCATGGCCTTGTTAGCACACACAGCAGGGGAACTGGGACGTTAATGTGTTTTCCTGCATCTAAACCTCACCTTTAGTACGAATCCAAATACACTCATAGAGGAAAGAGATCTAAGAGGGAATTGAATCACAGGCATTCAGATATTCAGCACTTAATCAGACATAACTCAGCACTTTAGACTGAATAAAGCTATACTAATACGCTTATAGGCACATGCAGGGATTCTATTCTACAAGAGCAACATGGGCACTGTATGCACATACTGAGGAAACAGACCTATCCACAGAGTGCCAATGACTGATCTCATGGAAGGTTAGCAGGAACAGATGATGAAATTAAAGTCTCTTGACTACGTATCAGAGGTGGGTAAGCATAAATAGCTCACTGACGAAAACAGCTAACCTTCCTATTAAAATGCATTAAGTTCTCAGGAATCAGATTTGACTGAAGATACATTTCCTCAAAGACGACAGTCTACTCTTAACTAAAATGATTTTCACAGACAAGATCGGTGCTTTTTCTTTACCTCAACAGCTGACCAAAACCGTCTGCCTTGGAATTTTGAACATGGCGATGATTTGTCTTCCACAGTGCTGGTCAGAAAAAGAGGAAGAGGAAATAAGGATTTTGTTTGACCTGAAAGTAAGACAAGCAGACAATTCATCTCTTAAACACCAATGAATTACAACTATGGGATTCTTTCAGCAGTGACAACCAGAATAAAGGCCTAAGGAAACAGCTGTTAACTGAAACTCCTTGCAATACCCAATGGAATTAGCAGTTGGAAACACTCGAGTATGTGTTTAATGGATTCTCAGCAGAACAGCACTGCTTGTAACCAGACAAACATGCTGCATCAGGCTTAGCAACACTCTTCTCCCAGCTGTGTCTTAACCCCACATCTACCAGACTCTTACCAGTTATCCTCTCTCTAAGAGCGTCCAGCAGTAAGCATCAGCAATATCAACTATTTCAGGAAAGAAAGGAGTCAGGAGTAAAAGGGGGAGCAGACCACCACAAATAACACAAGCCCTCAGATACTCCAAGTTAAGATCACAAAACCAGACTCTGGGCTGTGCCTCATAAACTAAGAACTTTCCATTTATTAAAGCTTTTAGTTAAAGGAGCAAATAAGCACTAAGTTGACTGTGTAGTCACTCTTGTCAGAAAGAGTTCCTAAACATCAATGTTTGGTAACTATTCCTACAATGAAACAGTAGAAGGCACATTTGTTCTGTTTGCTCATGGATGTCTACAATATATTTCACCCACGCTTCTGGGGAAAAGGTACAGAAAAATAGAATAAAGGCTAAAAAAAAGAGGTTAGGTTGCAGGTAGACTTGGTGGTCTTTAAGGTCTTTCCCAGCCTGAGCAGTTCTATGATTCTATGACTAAAAATAACAATTTTAAAAAGTAAAAAAATAAATTCCCAGGGACAGCTTACCTTTTCGGATACAGAGGGATAAAGACATCCTCCTCTACAGACTGCTTCATCCTCAGGACAACCGTGTTAATCAAATCCTGTCAAAAAAAGAAAAAAGGAAAAATATTAACACACCCTCACAAGAAAAGGATCTCACCTTCCACTTACAACAATTTTAGGCAGTTATTTTGTTCATGTGGAAAAGCAAAATGCTAACTCAGCTGAATGCAGGTGCCACTGTATATAATAGACACTAAGATCACAACTGCATTAACGACCTGTGAGCAAGTCTCAGCTTTAACCATCTTTCTTGGATAACGAGATTAACATATTTTTCAGCTATGAAGTTCTATTAAAAAGAAACACAACAAAACACCACAGCTACTATACAAACAGAATCTTATCTAAAGCTTCTTCCTGAAGTCAAGTGTGGCGACTGCATAAACGTTTGTTATTATTTCTTTTCATACTAAGGGCCTAAACATCAACTTAGTTTCACCTACTTTATGCTGGATAAACTCCCAGATTTGCATGAGAATAAAACCAGAACTGGGCTAAGTGTATGTTACAGCGAATATTTACAGTGAATGCATACACCGTATCAAGAACTTCCTTCCCCATTGCCACAACAGCCTTTACCTGTTTTGCCTGCCTGCATTCCCTTCTGGACAGGACTTGTTTTTCAAACACGTTATCGCAAAGCTGTGTAAGGTTCTCAGCCTCTGAAGTCGATAAAGGATCCCACACATTCTTGGCAAAGGCTGAAAAATAGGAATTATTTCATTCATGATATCCAAGTGGCTATCTGCTCTAGTTTCAAGGAAGCAAACATTCAAAAAGCTAAACCTTTCATTTGCAGTAACCTTAACAAGTAATTGTAACTATCAACATCATTTTACATTACCACTTATTTAAGGTTTCATTACCTAGCTGCAGCGAACGTTCTCAAGACAGCCTTAATATACCTGTAATTTTTGGCAGGATAGTTTTTTCAATCACTCTAGGCAAAACTTCTTCATCAGGATCATCACCTCTTTTTGATTCAGACGGCTTTTTGGCATCGCTGAATCCTTCTACAGCTCTGAACCAGGGCATCTCTTTCAGGTCTGTAGAATTCTGCTGAAAGATCATTCCCGTTGGTTGTTCAGCTGTCAGAAATAGCCACAGGTCTTGCCAGTTAACAAAGGTGAGTACATCAGAGTAGACAAGTTTGCAAAGACAGTACAGACCAGAAACGTAGCGGAGCACCGCCTACCCAGAAGCCCAGAGGATATCAGAACACACGAACACACACACACAATTTTTCACAAAAATAAAGTCTGGTGATGCACCTACCTCAAGGGGACTCCAATTTATTAATTTGAACTCTGACTAATGGATTTAAAAGCTTAGGCAGGCAAAAACCGGTGTAAGCATCGCAGTATGGGTCGGGAAACTTCTCTTTCCGCTCCTGGAATTTCAACAGGATTTTTCTGATGTCACAAACATCTGCATGGACATCTTCAAAGATTTTCTTATTCTCTTCTAGAACGTTATCTATGGATAATATTCAATAGGAATGAGAAGAAACAATCACAGAATTTATTGAGGCGTAAGCTGAACAGTTCATGCATCTACAGAACAGAAGAAATATCTTTATGATAACAGCATTTGTGCTTCATCTTTCACACCTCTTACACTGAAATGGGTTTTAAAACCAGCACTCTGGCAAAGCCTTTTTCAGGAAAAAAGACATACAGAAGACCACAAAAAGACTTCTGCGGTTTTGAACAACTGCACAGATTGAAATACCCATTACATTTCATATTTTGTATGTCTCTTAAAAGCTCAGACAGGAAAATCCTTCTTCTGTTATTCAGCAAATACGCATCGTGCCTCTCCCAGCTCCTCGTGACCTGCTCACTAAGGCAGTTCAAATCTCAATTTGAAATACATTCCAACTTTGGACAAAAAACTGATTAAACTAAAGAAGCCTACAGTCTTATCTATTCTTCCTAAGGCATCGGTCAGAATTGTTTAAATGCATTAATTCTATGCTGTAGAACATAAACGATATACCATTCAAAAGGAGTATTTCTTCACTCTCCCTTGAAAATCCTTCCAAATATCTGAGGAATTTGCTCTCATATCCTGACCAACCTTTGCTCTTCTGGAATTCAGTCACCTCTGTCAGAGCCAGTTCTTCATCACTCGGCATGCCTTCGTGGTGACCAGCTGTTTGTGAACGCTCTCTCAGCTGCCGCCTGCAAGTCCTGCATTCTGTAATGAACTCAGGTGAGTTATTTACCATGTATATATGTAAAAGAAATGATACTTTCAATCATTGATTGCTCAATGATATACTAAGAACACCCGGTGAGAGCAATAGCCTAAGGAAACACGGTGAGGAAGCAGAAGTAAGTATGCAACCCTAGAGACATAGACTGTAACAGTAAGGTACTTTGTGAGCTGCCAAAGGACATTAAAAGCATCACTAGCAACCTTCACTTCACCACATTCATACTAGGAACTCCCCCACCTGAAACACCAAACATCTAACATGGTACTCCATAGTATCCCTGCCAGAGGTAGTCTGTAAGAAACTACTGCGCTCTCAACAGTCCGTCATCTCAGTTCTATGTAGCTTATGCAACAACTTGCATGGAAACTGTGACTGCATCCAAGTCTCACTGGGGCTAAAAAACATTAGTCCTGGCACCACATACCGTAACAACATGCAAAATCAACAAGAAAATTATATTTATAGCTATCATTTGCATAGCATACCTCTTGTATGTAATTATTGGCATTACTTAACGTTAAAGGTTAACAGTTTTCTTCAAGCAAAGTTTTATTACGTCGTTTTTCAACCAGTATAACTCTTAAGTCCTTACCTGTGCCTAAATAGTGATGAGTCAAGGCACCAATGCAACTGGAACGGTTTCAGAGCTCCCAGTAACTTAAGGTCAGCAGCAGACCCCGACGTTCAAAATGTAGCACCTGGCCTACGCTGATAACAGAGGGTAGGTTAGATGTAGGTCAGATTCCAATCAGCACGAAGAAAACCCCCCATTAACCAATAGATGGTTTGCATGTACCTTGAGCTTTGGAAAGGAAAGGCATTTTTGCACATGTGTGTATCACCTCGCTTAGTAATCGCACAGATTTACCTTCATCCCTGTGTAAGTAACAGGAAGCAGATGCACACTTACTACAGTTAGATGTAATTATACGTACCTTCGATGGTCACACGTTTTCAGAAGCTTCATCTTTTCATCACTTTCCAGTCCATCATTACTTGGTTTGCCATTCCCAGCTACCAGAAGACAGGAACAAGACAAAGAGGTGAATGCAGAACACTGATTCTGCTTCTGCTCTTCATTTGGAAACTAACCAAAGTAAATAAAACCTCCTGATGAAAAATTCACAGTGTCCAGCGTAAAGCACAGTCAATATTATCAGTGAACTGTAGGACAGCTGTGGCTGCTCCCTCGTGCAGGGGGATTGCCAGGTCACAGCCTGAACCGGGAGGTGAGCACTGAGTGAGCACAGGGAGGGTCCCCAGATCTCTCTCCCCTTCTTGGTGACACTTCCAGCTGTGCTTCCCAGAGTGCACACACACTCAGAGTCTGCATGCTTTGCACCCACCCCACCTGCACACCAGTTAGAACCAGAAAGGGCTACATCCCCGAGCTCACTCTTCTCAAGCTGTTGCCAGTTATCAGTCAATCCTTCCTTGTCCTCCTGTTCTACAGTGCCTGCGTCCCAAACAACCTAATATCTACTGGAAAACTGACTCAGTTTCTCTTTTCAAGTACTGATAGACAGCCACTGAGATCAGTAATTCAAAACTGACTGAGCATTTGGTCATGCTGTATTCACTATTCTACCACGGAGAAGTGATACTACGCGTCCTACTTCGGTAAGGATTTCAACTAGGACATCTAGTACAGTATGCCCACTGACAACAGGGAGGGAGAAAACATTACACATGAAAATAAAACATAATCCAAGAATTAACTGTGTGTTTCTACTTAAAGAATGAGATTTCGGTAAGAAAGTAACTGGTAACTTCATACTAACTTGTCAGATGCTGCATAGAAGTAGATTCCGTTTCCAGCTCATCTTGCCTTCGCTTCAGTACCGACACGGCTCGTTGCTGAATAAGTGCATGTACAGCAGATTCTAGCTTAGTTATGTATTAAACAAACACAAGCAAAGTGTTTATGTCCTTAAAACAAAGCACAACATCCTTGCTAATAATAGCACCTGCATCGGAGCAAAGAAGAACTGCAAGACTTACCCATACCAACATTTACAGAAGCACTGTGTGTGGACAAGATTCATGCTTTGGAAAACACCAAATGTCACTGACGTAGTGGTAGTTCTGAAGGCACCACCACTGACATTTTACCCATATTCCTCTACACAGCACGCTCCTAAAGAGCATAATATGGCAAGTGTAGCGACGTTACACTGAACAGATTCTACCCAAGTCGATGTGGGTAGGAACACAGCATACATCAGTGCGTCCCACTTAATTTATACCAACTTAACATCACCAAGCTATTACTACCAGACGTGTTCTCCCTCCCCTTCTTGTTACTTTCCATATAGGTCACCCACTCTTCATAGTCTTTCACATTTGATTGTACTTGAACTCCCC
Organism: Gallus gallus; assembly: GCF_016699485.2. Taxonomy (NCBI): domain Eukaryota; kingdom Metazoa; phylum Chordata; class Aves; order Galliformes; family Phasianidae; genus Gallus; species Gallus gallus. The sequence goes on from NC_052572.1 coordinate 76,679,364, forward strand.
GCATCATTTCATCCATTTCTTTCAGGTGATCAAGGCCAAAAAAAAAAAAAAAAAAAAAAAGCATAGAATTCCACAGAAATATTTAGTCCACTTCAGTGGAAATTCTTTGAACACAAGCAGGCCAGCAGCAGTCTGTACAAAAGAGTATACATACACAGAGGTTCACACAAGTGAACGGCAGATGTTTGTGTTTCAGCTGCACGATGGTACGTGTTTCCGCGGTCTCTGGCGCCCCCGCGTGGCCGATCGGCGGAACGGCGGCCGCGTACGTTCGGTGCCGCAGGCAGCGGGACACGCGCCGAAGCGCTGCGCGGACGTCGCCGTCGCTCTGCGCGGCGCATCCGCCGATCTCCGTCACGCTCAGTCCTCCGAGCGGCAGTGCGCGTGCGCCGCGGGGCTGTGTGCGCGGTGCTGCATGCGCAGCGCGGTGCCGAGCCCGGCGGGTCCTGGGATGCTGCGGTGCCGGGGCCGCTTCACGCCCGTACCGCGACCGCCGATCTCCGAGCCGCTCGGGTTCCGCTGCTGCTGAGAGCGCTTTGAAACGGCCGGGGGACGGCGCGGGGCTGGGGGGGGAAGGGGACGTCTGCTGGTCCGCCGCGGCGGAGAGCAATTTGGATGGCGCCGGGCGCTCGGGGGCAGCTGTGAGCCGAACCGGTCCGCTCCCGGGATGGGCTCGGGCATCAAACATCTAGTGGAAATAGATGAGGGGCAGCCTGGTTTAGAAGGAGGAGATCGCTGAGCCGGCGGTCCGAGAACCGGCAGTAGCGCTTAGGAGCAACAGTTGCTGGTTTGGAGTCGTCGGGCGCATGCTCGCTACGACCTGGAGGACTAATTACAATAGAGAGCGGCGGATGAGCTGCACAGAGCGGTTACGAAGCCACTTCCGCATTCCTACGCGCACGCGTTGTGCCGCCTGCAGGACTGAGCAGCGGACAGCGGCAGTTCCGCGCATTGGCCACGAGGTGGCGGCAGAGACCGCGGAAAGAACCTCGACGGGATCGAGGGCGTGCTAAGAGCTTTACAAAAAGAAAATAATAATAAAAAGCAAAAGATAAAAAAATTACTTTTTGCCAGCATCTGTTGCACTGTTCTGAAATATTCACATGCCACAATTTAACTGCCCAGTACATTTAACGACAACAAAATTAAAGCACGTTGGCAGAAGGCAGAGCGCCATATTGGTGTTCACTCAGCCTCTGTCTTCTTCGTGCTTTAATGTATTTCACAGCTACCTAATGTAAATCACAGCTACCTCTGGAAGACAGCCCGAGAGCTGTGCAGGTCCATCAGGCTCAGCTGCTGCTCTCATCTGCCCTTCTCTGGCCCTCCTGCAGCTGGAGAGAGAGCACAGGAGGGCACGTGGTATGCAGACCCTCCCCAGTCAGCCGCAGCAGTCGCTCCTGCCAGCACTCCCTTTCCCCCACGTCTTTCCCATTGGACAGTCTGGAGCCCTGTGTGGCAGAGGAGGAGAGAGCTGCAGGCAGAAGGAAAACGGGCTGCTGGGATTCCTCCATCCCACTGCCAGGTGTCTTCTCTGGCATTTTGGGGGTGGGAAGGGAGTTGTGGGAGCACCCGTGGGGCTCCGGGCAGGAGGGAAGGAAGCAAAGATGCAGCTGCAGGCAGCGGGCTCTGGGCTGGAGCAGTGCAGCCAGGCACAAACAGTGGCAACGTACACACACAGATAAACACCCAGTACAGAATCTGGCACTCTACGGTCCTCCCAGAGCTTGTTACTGCTTTTTAGGCTGCTCTACAGGTATTCTGTCCTTTCCCCTTCATTCCCCTGTCTCTTGCCCCCTTCCTTCACCCCGTGCCTTCCCCATTCCTTTTCCAGGCTTTCCCTTTCCTTTCCCCGCTTCCTTCCCCACGCCTTCCCCCTGCAACAGCCCCATGTTCTGCTGCTGTTCTCAGCTGACAATCCTTACCCCATACTGTTCAAACATATACGATCAGACTGCATACTGGCACTGATTTTAAAACAACAACAACAAATACATACAGTATTATGTGTGGATAACAAACTCCTACCTGCTTGAAGACCAACAGCAGCTCCTCATCCTGCAGTAACTCCTGCACACGGCCAGGTCTCCCGTGCAGGGATTTGGCATCTGCAGTGGCTTCGCAACATTGGATTTGAGTCTTTGACTTCCACCTCAATCTGCTCGACAGCAAACTGCCAGAAAGGAGGAAGAAGGAACGTGTCAGCAGTGGATGCGATCGGCAGAGCCAGCAGGGCATCCCCTGCTTCAAAGGGCACTCTGCCTTTCATCCCCACCGTGGGGCAGCCACTCTCCTGCTTTGCCTCTCCCCAGGGTCTGCAGGGTTTGTTCCATTGCATGCTGTACCCGCATGGCCAGCACGTGCTACGGAGCCCAAGTGGAACACCTGTTGCAGAACAAGTCTTCGCAAGAACAAGACCTACAACCCACATGAGCTCCCTCTACGACACAAAACACTTGTGGCTACAGCCACAACTACAAGCTGTCTCAAAACTGGGATTCTGGGGAATTATGGGACATGCAGCTTTCCAATCCTCAGCAGCTTATGGAAGAGCAAGGAGAAGGAAATAAAGGATGGCAGAGCACCATCAACACAGACAGTGCATGTCCATGCAGACTCGCAAACCCACAGCTTCCTGGGTTGTTTCTGCTTTTGTAGCATTTGCGTGCTGCAGATGAGGAAAACGCTCTGCTGTTTGAGTCTTCTTCTGCAAGAGCCACCTACAGGTAAATGGCAGCTAACCTGCAGACCGAGCACTACTGCCTGGCGTTGGTCACGGGGAGCTCCTCCTGCCGCTGCTGGATGCTGATGCTGACAGGGCTGCAGATGCTCTGCAGGGCCAGCTCGTAGCTGGGAGCCAGGAATGGACACGGCGGGAGAGACGAGAGAGCTGGCGGGGACCAGCCGAGGCATCCAGGAGCATCCAAAAGCTCTCACTCAAAAGCATCACAAAGCCACAGCCAGCAAGCTGGCCATGATCATGAGCAGCATCCCGGATGCTGGAGATTCTTTACTACCATACACTACGGGAGCACAGCTCTCGCTGCAGGCATCCCACAGCCAGACAAAATGGGAACAAACCCGGAGCTCTGCTGCACGCACAGCCCACAGCCATAGCCTTGCAACATGAGCTGCCTTGCTGTTGCTTGCATCCATCCCAATCCCTGGGAATGAAGACTCAGAAGGCAGTCAAGGCGTTGATCCAGCACCAGCGTGCTTTTATTCATTCACAGCCAGGAGGGCTTTTTGGTGAGAGGTCCGGTGTACACAGGGGACTCATCCTCTCTTGGGAAGGAGACAAAGGCTTAGAGCTCGTGCTGCTGCCCGGTGCCTGGGACTGGAGCTCTGATTCTACGTCCCCCTCCACCAGGCTCGGCTCCTCCTGGCTGACGCTGACCTGCTCCTGCATGGAGCTGCTGCTGTCGGGGCACTCGGGCTGTGCTTGGGCTGGGCTGCACTGCAGTGGTGCCCCGTCACAGTCCAGCTCGGTGACTGTTGTTTCTGGCAGGCTCAGGTCAGCGCCTTCTGCACAGCTGGGAGAGATGAGGGCTTCAACCTGGATGAGCACCTTCATTCCCTCACTGATGTTATATGGCAGGCTCTCATCCGAGCTGCAGCGATTCGTGCTTCCTAGCAGCTGTCCATTGATACCAGCACACAGTGAACCATCGCTATACGCTCTGGCTCTTCTGCGTGGACGAGGGCTTGGTTCACCTAGGAAGGAGTAGATACACAGGCAAACAGTTAGTCGCAAACTTGCACAAGCTGAATGATGAGAGTGGTTCTTGAGATTTGCTTATGCAGTGGCAGCAGGACAAAGCCAATAGGACAATAGCAACAGTAGGAGCACTGTTTCGAAAGGACCTGTTGCGCTTTTGTTGTTTGTCTTTCTCTTTTGTGTGGACTCCAAGCATGAATTCCATGGCGCTGACAAGCAGGGTTTTGACAGCTGGATGTGCACCCTTACCTGCCAGGACCACCACCTCTGTTTCCGAGGGCTCCCTGGCATCGCGCTGCAGTTGGCGTTTGGCCACAGAGGATGGTTTTCTGGGCCTGAAGCAGGAACACCAACTGCATGCTGGGGATTCCTTCACCCTGCTGGGTGGACTTGGTCTGGAGGGAGAAAAGAGGGAGCGGTGTGAGTCGTGCATGGTGCAGGGTGAGGGAAGAGCTGCCCTGAGCTCTTGCCAACACTTGCTTGTTCCTAGCACTGCCTGGTTCCTGCTGAAACACAACTTAGAAGCTCGCTCTGATTCACACGTTTGAGGACGGTTCCATTCCTAGAGCTCAGCCCTGGAGTCTTGCTGGCTACATTCCTCTCAGCCATGTCAACCCATATGCAGAGCATGCAAGCAGAGGCTGCACAGCTGTCCAGGACAGCATCGAAGGGAGGGCTTCGATTGAGCTGGAGGTGTAACTGCTTGCTGAGGAACCGTGCAGCCAGAGAGGGAGTTCAAAAGCATCTCTAACACGTACATTAGCATTAGGCCCCCTCTGGTGGCTAAACTGAGCCCGTCGGGCAACTGCGTGTTAGTTGAACCTCAGGGTCTAAAGGGAGGGGACATTCAGTACACCACCACACGCACCATTGGCGTCACGTAGCTTCTGCAAGTTTTGGCACTAGCAATAGTAAAGAAAAACCCACAAAAGCCCACCCAAGCAAGTCTGATAGGAAGCTGCTGGAAAAGAAAGTCCTCTTTACCTTTCAGACGGAAAGTCAATGATTGTGTGGAATTTCCCCCGCGCAGCTGCGGGGCCTTCTTCCACTTCCATGTCCTGGATGTGTGTCATAGTGGGAGAGCTGCTGAGGCCTCCCCTCTGTGCCTGTGCCTCATCCAGTGTGAGCAGCTTGGTGGCAGGAGAAGACACTCGCTCAGACTTGGGCCCTGATGGTGAACTGCACCCTGGAAGGGAAGACCACAGCTAAGAGGGAGGATCAGAAAGCAGCGGCACAGCCATCACAGTTCTGGGGGAGGTGCCGCACATCTCTCAGCCTTGCTTTTCTGGTCAAGTGAAAGAAGAGGACGTCAAAACCCTTTCATCAAGCTTCACCTGCACGCAAAACATCACCATGACAGGGACGGTTTTCTCATGCTCAACTTTGGGCTTGGACATTCTCCGCATCCAGCCACAGAGGATGCCATATTCTCATCTAAGCCCACAAATCTGCTGGCCCCTCGATAGCAAAAGCGTAGCTCAACAATCCTGGAGAAGGCCTGCATTTGATCAAGGTGTCTCATCAAGACAAAGCTCATGCAGGAAGACGCTCACCTGCTCCATCTCCGATGCCTGACGTGGAGCTGGAGCAGAAGAGGACGTCGGTGTGGTTGATGAGGAACTCCACCACGTCCGACTGCCTCTGCAGTTCCTCGCAGGCAGCTCTTCCGCTGGCGCAGGCAGCCTCGTTCTGCTGGGATCTGTAGAAAAGGCAGATTGGAGAAGTCATTGACCCGAGATCGTTTCCCCACGTCTGCATTTGGGCAGTCAAAGGCTGTCCAGTTGGGCTCTGGAGACTTCCGCAGTGGGCAAGCACTGATGCCACTGAAGACATTCTCCCGGGTGATCAAGGACACACCAGCCCCATCTGACAAAACCAAGAGAGCACAAATTGTCCTCCTCTCCAAAGTGTGCCCGTGGGGAGAACAGATCTAAGCCTTGTGCTGAGACGGAAAAAGAAGTTTACCTGAAGAGGTTGGGAGCCCACACAATCGCTAAGTTCTTAGCGGGCATGTTTGTGACAGAGCAGCTCCCAGCGAGACAAGCCAAGTGTCTCATCAGGTATTCCAGCGTTCTGGAAAGCAAGAGCCAAACCTTCAGCACCACTGAGCACGCCGTCCTCACATTCACCAAACAAACCTCACTTCATGCCACTGCTTATTCTTGCTTCTAGCAAGTAGATCAAGCTTTCCCAAGTGCCACGCTGCAGCACCAAGCCCCAGCACAGCACTGCCGCAGCCATCAGCTGCACCAGCCGTGCCCCCGTGCCCAGGAGCTGACCCAATCCATTCACCCCACGCAGCCATCCACCACTTCAACACACACAGGCATCACGTTGCCAGCGTGAGACAAAGCCTGCCATCGCATCATCGCCCTCTGAAGTGCAGCAGGGCTGAGCTCCCCAGACTGAGGGCAGCAGTTTTCTGACCTGTAGTGAGGTGCAGGCAGCTGCTGGATGACCTCCTGCACTCGGAGCAACCGCTCCTCATCTGTACCGGCACAAACAGCGTCCTGGAAGAAAGCAGAAAGGGATTGAGACACACATCATGCGAGTCAAGCGTATGGGGCTAACAGAAAAAGGGCCTCCGACCTGCAGAGGGCACTGCTGCTCCCATCTCCCACATGCAGGATGCACACACCAGGTGTTACGGTGCACCCCGTGTGCAGGAAGCATGAACTGCTTGTTGTACAGAGACACCCACTGGATGTCCATCAAAACCCCAACTTCAACAGAAAAGACCAAAAAAAGGTGTGCAGGTGTGTGTGTGGATGGGAAAGGCCACGAAGAGGGACATGAAGGCCATTGCCTTGTGCTTACCGAGAACTTGCCATGCAGCTGCTCGCTCAGCAGAGGGCTCGGGAGCTCCCTGAAGTACATCTTGCACAGGGAGCTCACGCTGTGAATGTCCCGGACGGTGAGCTCCGGAATCTGCTCCGACTCAAAGTCATGGCTGGAGAGAAGGACACAAAAACAGAGGGCTTGGAGAAAGAGGAAAACAACTCCAAAGCAAGACAACATACAGTCCAGAAGCACTCTTACCGCAGCTTCTGGATCTTGGACGCCACGCCGGACAGGCGGTAGATCCCCTGCACCACGCCGTGCTGCTCAATGAACTCAGCGCAGCTCTGCACGACCTGGGGGACTACAGAACAAGGGCCAGCGCTTAGCTGAGCTCCTGATTCAAGTCCTGCTTCAGCCGCTGCCCCTGTCACGTCCCATCCACTAACCCCAGCTGGGGTACGGCTTGCCTCCTCCTCACAGGAGAAAGAAGGCTGTCGCAGACGTCGCCGGCAGGCAGGAGCTGGGAACAAAACTGGACACGGACGTGTTCTTGGCTTTCAAGAAATGCCACGACCTGCCAAGCAGCCTGCAGAAAGTAATTCTGGGGAAGCCAGAGACACTGCCACAAGTCCCATCACAGCTCCCACCGCAATGGAGGCGTGAGACCTCATGTCCAGAAGAGCTAGGAAACTGACGCACTACACTCTCTTGGGCCAAAAGGCTTCCTTGGTTTTCAGGCTAGCGTGGCATTGGCTTACACCTTTGGCTTTAAGCAAATACAGGTGTGCTGCTCTCCTCTGAGCATTAGCCTCAGCTTCCCTTTCAGCCATCAACTCCCATTTCACGTTTCTCCACCGCTATCAACCTGCCCCTTGCCAGAGATAATCTCCCTTTCATCTTGTCATGCCCAACAGAGGAAGCTCTCAGGAACGGGCTGTTCCTTACCATCACGGCCAGAGTGGAGAAGATGCTCTCCCAGGTCACAGCCAAAAACCCCCTCCTTCTCCTTCTCCTTCTCCAGCTCCCGCTGCTTCGGTTCCTCTGGGCGGGCCTTCACGAAGGAACGAAGGAAGCTGAGGAGCTTGCCACGCTTCTTTGGCACTGCACAACAGAAGGAAGAAACCAGTTCATTTCAGCTTGGGCTCAGTGGGACCAGGCCGAGCGTCACACATTCGACAGAGCACGTAAAAGCGGGAAGAACATTGCCAACAAGTACCTACAACAACAGATTTTCCCCGTCCCTGGAGGAGTCCAAGGCCAGGTTGGATGGGGCCCTGGGCAGCCTGGTCTAGTCTGGCATTCAAAGTGGAGGTTGGCAGCCCTGCCTGAGGCACGGGGGTTGGAGCTTGATGATCCTTGAGGTCCCTTCCATCCCAAGCCATTCTACCAGGATCCTATCATTTGCCCAAGCCCTCATTCTCACTGCCTACAAAACAGCAGCCCTACGCCCCGTGGGATGCAGGAAGGATCATCAACACAGAGGAGAACGTGGGATGGATCAAGGAGGTATTCAACACAGAACACACCCAGAAAAAGACTCCATTTGACTTCCCCGCGCCATCACATGTAACATCCGTACCTGGCTTTGGCGCTGAGTTGATGAGGGCCTCAGGAATTTTTCCGTTGATGAGCTCCACGCACTCACCAGGGAAAAATCCAACCTGGAACAAGATCAAGAAGAGAGATGGAATACTGAATGCAGCATTTCTCAGGCCTCAACTGTTCAACCAAGAAAGAATGGCCTGCAGAAAAGTAACCCTCATTCAACATTTGCAGCCAGAAGACCTACAAAAGCAACTGACGGAGCATAAGATGGCTGTTCTCCGTGCTTGTACAAAGGACAGAGATGCTCAACTCCTGACTGCCTATTGAGCACAAGAGGCTCTTGCTTCTAAGTCACATGAGGAGACAGTTTCCCACCCAAGCCCAGAGCCAAAGGGAAAGGCCTCTGACAGAGACACAGGGAAGCTGTTGACGTCCAGAAGCCACCCTGTGGAGGCCGAGCAGCTCTAAGCTGACGTTCCTCACTTGACTGCAATTGCGCCCAGGAGTCTGAAGCTCGTGCCTACCTGAAAGCCATGCTTGCCTCTCCACCAGGGGCTCTGCTCCTTTGCTGGCATATCAAGAACGCACACCAGGTCTCCCACCTGCAAGACATTGCAACATCAATCCCAGCTTCAGCACAGCTGGGAGGAAAGCACAGCTGACATGGCACCCTTCTTCTGCACTGCCAAAGAGCGCACAGCTTGAGAGCAATTGCACCGGGGCAGCTCTTCAGGCATTTCCTGTGGGAAAGCTGAACGTGGAGGTACAAGAGTCACTGCCTTACACACCAGACAGAATACAGTGCAAGCATGCCATATGAAACCATCTTTTAGACATGGCTGAACTCCTCCCTGCATCCAACCCAGTGCAAGTCCTATCTGGACCTGCATCTTCTGGGCTTCGCCTCACAAGGCATTCTGAAGGTGTCTGAGAATATTCCTGATGCATTCACACGGTATACTCTTCTGGCCGTGACAACAAGGAACGCCTTCTTTATCTGCTTACCTCCAAGGAGAGCTCATCCGCTGCCTGGGCAATGTATCTCTTAATAACATGGCCAGCAGCAATAGCTGGAATATTAAGAGATGACTCCTCACGGACCAGCAGAGGCTTCCCCTGGTTCTCAGGCTGAAACAGAGAGCACAGACCATGGTGAGGAGCTGAGGACAAACAAGGAGGATTTCAGGGTGCCATCTCGATGCCACTAGCAAGGAAATGAAGCTTTTAAGGCAGCTCTTCAGGGACACCGAGAGAGCCGGAAGGATGCTCTCTCTCTTGAAAAGCAGGAGAGTACACCTGTGGCTCACACTGCTGGCTCAAGGCAGGGAACAGAGACCAAGCAGAGCTTCACACTGTACCTCCGTCAACGCCCGGTCAGGCCCACGGCTGATCTCGCTGCTCGCGATGCCCATCACAGCAGGCGCGACAAGCTGCAACAGAAAAGAAACACATTTCCTGTGCTCACACAGCACTGGATCAAGAGACTTCTTCAGAACTACTTCTAGAAACAACAACTGTGTGCAGTCTATTCAAACGGGACAGCCATTTGAATACGCAGCACTGGACCAAGTCGCTGTCCCTCTGCTAGCAGATGGGGACTCTGGCACAAAGCAGCAGATGCATTTGCCCGCAGCACGCTGAGAGCACAGTAGCAGGCCAGGGAGAGGTGTCGCTGCTGGGGCTGGAGCTGCTCCCCAGCCCCCGGCTCCCAGCAGCAGCCTCACCACCAGCGCCGGCTGCAGCCTTGCCCACGCATTTCGCTGCCTGCATCTCTGCTGTGCTCCCTACAGCTGTCGGCCACACTCACACAGCCAAAGCATGCACGCTTCTGCCCCTGGCTCATGTTGTGCAGCTCTGCACAAACTGCGGCTAGGGCTCTTTGCCTAAGGGACTGCCTTCCTTCACACTAGCTGCTCCCAGCACTACAGGCAGCATCCTGCTGAGGGTTGAGCTGGAGAGGAAGTGGAAAAAAACCCACACGTGACCAGAGCTGCATTTCAGCTGGACGAGGCTGTGTTACTACACACGGTGTGACTAAACACGGGCTGCTGAACCATGTGGCAATACAGAACATGGCACGTACCTGGCAAGAGATCAGAACAAGGGAGAAGAAGATCCTCGAACCCGCAGCCGTTCCTTGTCACTTTGCTCTGATCTTCCACAAGCAAAAGCTGCACCAAGGGAGCAGGCGGAGGGTGGGCAGGGGAGGGAGAAAGAGCAGGTCAGTGAGCCTCCACAATTTAGCAAGGAAGGCGAGGGAAAAACCGTTGGACAAATGCCATCTTGATGGATGGCTTTGGAAGTGATGGCCTGGGGGAAAATGGCGTCTGACGGTCCAGATGAAGAAATATGATCCTAGGAGCTCCGCCAGCCAGCACTTCTCAAGCCCTCGCTGCCCACCCGTCTATCCCGCACCATCTCAGCTTACCTACAAGGCACTGCACAAGACGGGATGAAGACGAACGGACTCAGTAGATGCACAAGTGCAACAAGCCACGTACTCACGCCGAGCTCAAGCGCTCCAATGAAGGGAAGCAGCACGCGCTGCTCCTCCCCTCATTCTAGCCGCTTATGACATCACTAAGGGCCACCCGGCTGCTCCACCATGGACGGACAAGGTGGGGAGGCAAGACCACGTCACAAGACCACAGGATTCCAACAGGGCACCCCAGCGTTCGAGAAATCAGTGCGTGGTTGGAATTCCATCCCAGCCAAATCCTGGAGAAGCTGGCATGGGGTTGTCGGGACCAAAGTGCAGGACCCGGAGCTTGGTGCTGTTGAGCCTCTTGCTGGGCCTATGGCAAATCCACACTACGGTCCTTCTCGGCATCCAAGGGCGGCTTAGAGCAGCCATCTCTTGCACCTGGATGGAAATAAAGGAAGAGAAATACATAGTACTACTACTAGACTGCTTCGCCAGTTTCTTTACCGAGCGCATTTTTGCCTTTTGGCTTCCATGACGACCTCATTTCCTCCTCCTTTTCTTTGGGGGGAAGCTGCCCCCAGTGCCTGAGCTTCACAAGATAGCGTGAAACATGACACTAAGACAAACGCTTGCCCTGGGTGCAGGGTGGCTGTGCTTTGCCAGGTATACTAGTGCGCTAGGAAGCGCCACGTGGCAGCCCCAGGCCAAGTCTGCATTCAGTCACTGTGGCCACAGCTTCTGCCTCACCGCCAGAACGTATCCGAGGATACAGATGGACGCAGGCACTCCTGCTCCTTCTGCAAAGCCCTCCTCTGCACAGCTCGTTAGCTGCTGCTCACTGCTATGTCAACCGGGCTCCCCTTTACAGCAGCCCTGGGATAAACACGCCTGTACTCTTCCGTGCAGCAGCGAGCTGCAGGGATGAAACAGCACAGAGGAAACCAACAGAATCTACTGCTGCTGAATCCACCAGCTCCTTCTGCCCACCAAGAGTAATACCGAGGGACAGAACACAAGTGGGATAAGCGCATCTCACACACGGACAAAGGGAATCAAAACAGCTCCTTCGAGAATTGCTCGTAGGGTAAACCCAGCCTCAGAGACACAAATGCATCTGGTTCCAGTAAATATGATGGCAACTTGTTGATGAAATGCTGGTGCTGCCGCTTGGAGAGCACGGAGCATGCTGTTTTGACACGCACAGCAGCACGATGCCCAAGCTGAGCACGCAAACCTCCCCAGCACCCCAGGCCAATGCAGCCAGGGAAATGCATGACCTGCAGCCCCATATGGCTCACTGCACGGACACTGGGGGGCTGTTTTGGTCTCAGGTGGGATCGATTTTTCTTCAGTGGCTGCTATGATGCTACAACAGTGAGAACACTCTGACGTTTATAGTTTCTGAGAAGCAGGCTTGTACAGAAGCCATTCTCAGCAAAGCTCTCAAGAAGGAGCTGGGAGGAAACCAAATGAGGACAGCTGACGTCAACTAGCCAAAGGGATATTCCATACCATATGACATCAAGTGGAAGGGGTTATGGACGGGGTGGGAGCTCATCTCACTCTCTTCCTCTGCTTGCCCATTGCTTGGGAGGTGCTGAGCCACTGCTTCTACATCACTTGTTATATGCATTCATATATATACATTCATATACGTGTATATATATATATATATATCCATTACTTCTGTCCTTTTCTCTACCTTTGGAAAGAGATTTCTCTCAACACGTGACTTCCACCTTCTTTTTTTTTCCCCCATAACTCTCTCCCCCATCCCACCGGGAAGGGGGCAGTAAGCAAAAGACTGTGTGGTGCTCAACCACAAGAGGGCCGCGGGGCAATGGCAGCAGACATGACGTGCACTGTGGTCAGCAGGAAATGAAAACCATCTGGAGGTACGCAAGCCCACTCTTTCATTTTCCAGAAAACAACCTATGGTGTCAATGAAACATGGCCCTCGCTAGGAACATTTGCAAGGATGCTTTCAGTGACTGAAGGCATCGCACGCCATGAACGTCACCCTGCTGACACAAGGGCACTGAAAACACAGCAGCAACCCCTGGCACCGATACCTCCGGGTACAACAAGCACAGGGCACTGGGTTGCTTTGGATGCAGTTTGAGCTCAAATCTGAGGTCTTCATGGAAAGCACCTTGCAGAGTGCATCATGTCCTGCACCAGCCAGCACGCTGTGCATCTCTCACCTCTCCAAACTTTGGGGCTTTGAAGCTGCACGTTGTTTCTTGGGAGTTTGTCCCCCACAACTCCATAGAATCATAGAATCGCTATGGTTGGAAAAGACCCACAGGATCATCTAGTCCAACCGTTCGCCCTTCACCAATGGTTCCCGCTAAACCATGTCCCTCAACACAACATCCAAACGCTCTTTGAACACCACCAGGGTCGGTGACTCCACCACCTCTCTGGGCAGCCCATTCCAGTGCCTGACCACCCTTTCAGATAAGTAGTATTTCCTAATGTCCAGCCTGAACCTTCCCTGGCGCAGCTTGAAGCCATTCCCTCAAGTCCTAACACTAGTCACCTGAGAGAAGAGGCTGACCCCCAGCTCACTACAACCTCCCTTCAGGTAGTTATAAAGAGCAATAAGGTTTCCCCTGAGCCTCCTCTTCTCCAGACTGAACAATCCCAGCTCCTTCAGCCGCTCCTCATAAGGCCTGTGCTCCAGAGCCCTCACCAGCTTTGTTGCCCTCCTCTGGACACGCTCCAGGGCCTCGATGTCTTTCTTACAGTGAGGGGCCCAAAACTGGGCACAGTACTCAAGGTGCGGCTTCACCAGTGCTGAGTACAGGGGGATAATTACTTCCCTGTTCCTGCAGGCCACACTATTTCTAATACAAGCACAGATGCCATTGGCCTTCTTGGCCACCTGGGCACACTGCTGGCTAATGTTCACTCCATAGCAGTTTCAGCTGCTCCCTGGCGATTCACAGCTTGCACAGTGCCAAATGCAACAAAGAAAAAAGGCAAGAAAGAAGCAAAGGCCATGGTTATGCACGGATGCGTCCGGGAAGGGTTCAGCTCCACAATGAAACCTGCACAAGTCAACTCAACAGATTCCAAGGAATTCATTGACATCTGACACAATTTGCAACGCCAGAAGCACTGCCACACCAACAGCACTGTATTCGGAAATCGGCACATCCAAATCAGCCCCCTTCCCTGCTCTACCCGCTCAGCCCAACACAGAAATCAAACACACAAACTCTCTTGCTTTGGCTCACGGCAGCCATCAAGCTCATGCTTTAGTGACACAGAGTACTCCATCTGCAGCTACTCCGTGTCTCGCTCACCACAAGCTTGGATGGGAGCTGTCGCTCAGCCTGAAACCACAAGCAGAAAAGAAGCGCACATAAGCAGATGCTCTTATCCACACGTGCAAATCTGGAGGCGAGGAATAAAAGGCTCGCTGGGCCATGGGCAAAGCAGGGAGCAGATGATAGGCAGGAAACAGGAAGGAGTTGAAGACCAGCTCTCCTACACCAAAGACAGGGAGAGCTGAGTCAGCACCACGGGAGGACTTACGACACAGCTTGAGAGCTTGCAGAGACCTTAGGTTGCCAAAGGAGGCTGCCAGGGTAACTCTCACCAGTCTTTTGCAGGGCTCTCACGGATGCTTGCGCTGCTGACTTCCACTGCCTATGGCATCTGTAGAAAGCCCAGGTGGCAAATGCTCACTCTGTCTGGGTAACGCTTCTAGGCTTCCACGGTTAGGACTGAAATAAAAGGAAAAAAAAAAAAAAAAAAAACATGCAGCCCTATGAAATTTGCCTCTCTACTGCGTCTGTCAGAGTGACATCTGCACCAGACTGAAGATTCACCCAAGTCTGTCTTCCACACAGCTCCATCCCAGTGCCAAAAAGAAACACGGACAGTGATGTTTAGAAGATTCTTTGTGCACATACAAGTGCAGGGTGCATGTGCATTCTCTACAGCAAGAAATAGCAATTTCTCAAGCAGTACGACGGTACTGCTGGCCTGCTGGGCATTGTTAGCAACAGTTCCCAGAACATCTTGCACCACAAAATGCAGTACGCTCCTCTTTTTCCACAGGCCCCTCGTTTCTCTCATCAGCATCAAATTCACTCCACTTCAAATACACCCATCAGAACAGCCTTTCCGCTCTGCTGAGGTAGGAACCCACTGCTGGGATGTCCCCCACTCCCGTTCCCCGCTATGTCCAGCACCGGCGGGGAAAGGAAGAGACACTGCCATCACCTACCCAGACTTCTTGCAGGGCCTTCCAGACCCTCTCACATCACAGGGAGAAGTGGCACAGCTCTCGTGGCACAAAGCTCGGAGAAGGCTGCAGAAATCAAGGTTGCCGCGAAGGTGCTGCTTTCAAACAACAGGACTTACCAGGCACGAGACGGGAAAGACAAGGTTCCGGTTCAGAAGCCTCCAATCCCTGTGCATGTGGCTGTCTGCAAAGACCACAGCTGCCTGCTTTCCAGCAGGGGGACGCTCACCCAGCAAAGCACTCACCCAGCAGATGCCTTTCCTACAATCATAGCATCAGCAACGTTGGAAAAGACCTCTGAGATCATCCAGTACAAACACCCACCTACCACCACCATTTCCTTCCCACTAAGCCACGTCCCTCAATGCAACATCCAGTGTCCCTTGAACACCTGCAGGGACAGGAACTCTATCACCTCCCTGGGCAGCCCGCTCCAGCGGCTGAACACCCACTGGGAGAAGTTCTTCTTCACATCCAACCTCAATCTCCCCTCATGCAACCTGAGGCCATTCCTTCTAATCCTAGCACTAGTTCCACGGGAGAAGAGGACCACCCCCACCTCAACACAAACTCTCGTCACGTAACTGGACAGAGGGAGAAGGTCTTCCCTGTGCCTCCTCTTCTCCACACTAAGGAATCCCACTTCCCCCAGCCGCTCCCCATCACACTTGTGCTCTACACCCCTCACAGCTTCATTGCGCTTCTCTGGACACACTGCAGGCTTTCAGGGTCCCCCTTCTAGTCAGGGGCCCAGAACTGAACACACTACTCAAGGAGAGGACTCACCAGTGCTGAGTGCAGTACAGTGGCGATGATCACTTCCCTGCTCCTGCTGCCTCCGGCCCTTTGCAGTGCACTTCCACTCTAAACCGTTCCTTCTGCGCTACTGCTCAGATCCTCCCTTAGGGCTGGAGCTCAAGAGGTCAAGACAACACAGAGAACACAACGTGCAACTGGAAGGCATGTCTCAAAGCCTGAAGAGTGAGAACAGGACCCTGCAGTTAGAGACTCTGAGAAGGGCCTCACAGCATGCCTGAGGAAGGGGACCTGCAAGTCAGACACAAGGGAAGAGCAACAGCTCTCCTTCCTTTTTTTGGAAACAGTGAGATAGTAGTGGGAGTTACAGGTTGTGTAATTGTTATCACCATCTGCTGAGTGTTTTGTACCGTGGATCTAATCATTTCAGGTCCAGCTGACTTTCAGAGAAACCTGAAAGCTTACTGACTCATGTACTAGCCTTATGAAGATGCCAGCTAAAAGACGTCGTCAGCATTGTGGACTATGTTGAAACCATGGCTTTTGTTCTAAAGATCAGAGTGAGTGTGGTGTGAGTGAGATGTGTTCCTTGCAGGGAATGAGTGTCAGCCTGTTTATGTAGTACTGACTTCTGATTGCGGGGAAGCGTGTCAAGGAAGGTGGACAGGCTTCTGTGAGATCTGTGAGATCCAAGTGTTCACATCTGAACAAGATCAGTAGGCGGTGTCCAGGGTTGCCTGTGGAAACTCTGAGGAAATGAGGAATCAAGAAGAATTTGGTCAACATCGTGGGAGGCTCCCAGGGGAAGGAAATTCCCAAAGAAGCCCCGTTGGGATGTGCACTGGCACACTGGTGGGATACTGCAGGGGAACCTGGAGGCACCCTGAGGAAGGAAACTCTCACCAAGTATTGCAATCAGTGGTGCTTAATGTGGAAGTTAGAAGATGATGAGAAGCGGCATCGGAAGGGGACCCGTAACTATCATACCTTCTTACAGTTCCTGTTTTTCTTAAGGAAGGAAGGTCCATAAAGTAACATGACCAGTTGTTAGAATGGAGTGCTCTCATCACGAGACTAAGTACTGGGTGTTTATGGACACTGAAGAACTGTGCTGTATGATTGGTGGGTTCTGAAGTGAATGGGACAAACGGTTTTCAATGGCAGAAGTAAGTGTAATTGCTAATGGGAAACAGAAGCATGACTGAGGGTATGTGGAAGTGTAACTGAGGGTATGAAGAGGGGACAAAGGAAAAAGGGTTACAGAGAAAGTGAGTGTATCTGCACTGGCAGGAGAGCAACCCCCCATACCCCCTCCCCGCCCCGGACCCGCACAGAGAGTGGTGTTGTAAACAGCATTACATGCAAAGGGGGGGAGGTGCAGAGGATGGGGCACTGGCAGTGAGAATAGCCTTCACGTGCAGAGATCTCGGAAACCCAAAATTCCACTGTTAACACTGGAAATCTCCGGGAGGAGAGGAGGAGGTGAAACTGAAATGTCATGCTAGTTGTTTATGTAGTGATGAGACTTTGGGAAGGGAAAAGCTGCAGAAGGACGCAGGCTGAGGAAGGCCAAGATGAGCAAGGTGGAACAGGGTGGTAGATCCAAAGAGAGCTGAGCAAGGAAAAGGAAAAAAAACGGATTGAGGAACAGAGATAGTAAGGCCATTGGGAAGAGCAACAGCTGTTCCTGTTGCGGTGCTAGAGTAGAGCCCTAGGACCCAGAGGTCCCCTCAGAAAGAGGTACGGGGGGGGGCCTGGAAGAGCCCGTGGAGGGGGAGGCTTCCAGCCCTGCTGGACCAAAAAGCACTGTGCCAACTGCAGGGAAATGAGACAGCGGTGCACAAATCCAACCGTCTCTGATTGCAAAAGCTGAAGAATGGCAACCTGGGAAGTTAGTCCTAGCAAATCCACCGGTGAAATCGCAGCTAGGAGAGCAGGAGAAAGAGGTTTCGGTTCCGGTGGGCACGGTGCCTCTTACCACCCAGGGATGATTTTGCAACACAAGTCGGAGCTACTGCCCAACAAGAAAAGGCTTCCCTTTTGGGATCACTTCAAGAGAGGCTGAGAAAATAAGGAGGAATACATACATGCCTGTAGATGCCAGGTTCTCCAAAACCGTTCCTCTGGCAAGACTCATCAGAACAAATGGATGCAGAGAGTCAATTCAATAACACTGGTGCTAAGGGTCAAACAAGATGAACTGATTGAAAACGGTAAGTCTGGCTTACATACAAACTGGGACAAACAGTGGTGTACCCCCAGAAGTTACAGAAAATCTTCACTAAGGTATGCTTAGCCGTGCGGCTATCAGGGATGCCTGGTAGAGGCCAAAATGCAGCCCTAAGTTCAAAGCAAGAGCTACGGCTAGCCCACTCAGGGTTAAGCAGTGCCCTTTGAGGATATGCAAGTGGAGAAGGAGAAAAGAAACCATAGATAACTTTCGGATTTTGGATTACTAATTGAATGTGAATCCAAATACAATACTCCAATCTCTCCGATGAATCCATATGATCCATACACTTCAGTAACTAAGTTAGGGAATGAGTAGGTGGAGTTTGCCTTCTGGATGTGAAAGATGCCTTTTCTGCCTGGTTTGGCCAAAGGAAGCCTAAGGTGATTTGCCATTGAATAGGAGAGCCCCAGTCCGGGACAAAAAAGACTCCGTTCACCTGGACAGTGTTAGCCAGGGCTGTGAGAACAGCCCAAGGATTTTGGAGAACTGCTCAACTCGGGAGCCTGAGATTTGGGTTCCTCCATCCCACGGTGGAACTTGACTGCAGCATGTGGATGCCACAGAAACAAAGAGGGCTGTGGTGCAATGGGACTGCGAATGTGCTGAATTTCTTGGTTTCAGTGATGATCGACTTTCTCAACAGAAGGCACCAAGAACTCAACGGCAAGGGACCTATCTGGGATAGGAGGCTACAGCTGGACTTGGAACCTCAAGGACTGCCAGGAAGAAGCCATCTGCCAAAGGCCTGAGCCACAAAGTGCCGAGGAACTCCGTACATTCTCAGGAATGACAGCAGGGTGCCAACCGTGGATACACGGCTACGGACTGGTGGTAAAGCCCCTTCAGGAACTCAGTAAGAGATGGCCAGAGTGGTTGAGGGTGGTGGCTGTACGAGTGCTCAAGATTCAAGAACCTGGGACATCTACACTAGGCCAAAGAAGAACAGTTGGAATATCTCATACAGTGTCTATACTGTTTTGGAGGTAAAAGGGGGGCATTGGCTCTCACCCCCAGGAGTTCCTGAAATACCAGGCCATCCTGGTACAGCAGGATGATGCAGAAATAACTGCAACTCATATTGTCAACCCAGCATCTCTCCTTAGCGGAACTCCCAGAAAACAAGCATTTCAGGACTGCTTGGAAACAACTGAAGCTACGCACTGTTACCAGTCGGACCTGAAGACGAATCCTTAGAAGATGCAGAAGACACCTGGCTTACTGATGCAAGCAGGTTGGTGAGACAAGGAAACCGTAAGGCAGGATATGCAGGAACTGCTACTGACAAGGTCACCGAAACACAACCATGACCTGGGGGGACTGTCTCTAGGAAGCCTGAAATAAGTGCCTTGACAAGAGCCTGACATAGCATCTGTCCATATAATTACGCAGTTGGGATGCTGCATGCTCACAGGACCAGCTGAAGAGAGCAAGGATTGCTCACACACAAGGATGTAAATCAACAAAGAGTGTGGCTACCATCCATTGTCAAGGACATCAGAAAAGGAACACCGTACCGGAAAGTGGAGAGAAGATGGTGGATCAGGGGGCAGAGCAGGTCGTTGAAGAGGGCTTTAATTCCAGACCGTAATCAGAGGTTACAAAGCACGATCCTAGTACCAGCAAAGGGCTACAAGTGGGCCTATTGGGAAAGGGAACCTTCCAGGGCAACAGTGACAAAGTGACTTCCTGAAACCCCCAAGAAAAGGGCGGGATCGCTGGATGTTGGCACTAACTGATACCTTTTGGGGATGGCCAGAGGTATTTCCCTGGAGGACTCTAAGGCTGGGGAAGTAACGAAAATGCTGTTACATGCTGTTAATTCCAAGGTTCGGGGCTCCTGTAGCAATCTCAGCAGAGCGAGGCCCACATTTTTGCCAAGGTGGTCCAACAAAGAAGTACATGACTGGGAACTGATTGACTGAAGCACTGACGCTCCAGTGCACCACGTATTGCCAGGCGACCATGTTTACGTTCAATCTCCTCAGATGTACCTCTCGAACCAAAGTGGGAAGGACCCTACCAACTTCTCCTGACCACCCACACCACGGCCAAGGTAGAGGGGCTTACACCGTGGATACATCATACCTGCCTGAAGAAAGCACCAGGACCACAGTGGACAGCACAAGAGAGAGGACCGCTGAAAATCAGGATCCGAAAGCACGGATAAGAGTTTGAGAATGGACAGTACGACTGGTGTAGTAGTCACAGCTTGGCAAGGAGAAGAGCTACTTCCGAAGAACTGAGAAAATGGGCCAGGCTCTCAACAAATCTGGTTGGATATGCAATGCCCTCCCTAGAGGGGAGGGAAAGGTGCCCCTTTATGGGATAGTGGCACTACATTGGACCGTTCCAGATTGGCTAGAGCACGGAAAGTGTAAGTTTGGGATAGAAGACAAGCCACAAAAGGGACCTACATTGCATTGACTAGTTACTAACTCTACTAGGTCTATCTCTGCAGACAGAAAAACTGACGGTAAAGGTGGGGTGGGGGTTGGCTGACAGGACTTGACAGGCATAGGGTGTAGTTGAGGTGGAACCAAAGTGTGGGGTGTGATCCTAGAATCGATAAGGAGTCACACTGGCTCTCAGAGAAGAACATACTCGGAATTGTAGGGATGGGAGCATCGTTCACCTCTTCAGGAAAAGATGGCCAGGCCATGTCAGTTTACCTCATGGATACCACATGGTGGTTATGTGGGGACGCTCAGGCACGGAAAGCAGTACATTTACATTGGACATGGACTTGCACTACAGGATACTTAATAGCCCAGACCATGGTGCGTGAGGAGATCCCTTGGGGACTCCTGAGGACCCCTGGGATTCAAAACGAAGCGTACATACAACCCCCTAGCTATATAGAACAAGGGATACCACTGCTTTCCGAGAGCCCTTATCCCGGCCCTAGGAGTTGCCCAGCTAGAAAAAGCTAGAGTCAATATCTCTGCAACTCTGGAAATCATAGAGAATGGCACAACGGATGCATTACGAGCAATCCAAGAAGAAGTATCCCCTTTATCCAAAGCAGTGCTCCAGAATAGGATGGCACTAGACCGATTAACAGCCAAGGAAGGAGGGGTATGCACAGTAATAAGTCAGAGTCGCTGTGCTTACAGCAAGAAGGATTTAAGAATCGAGAGAGATTGATGGAAAGTTTGGGAACAGACCAAAGTCCTGCATAGGACAAGTCAGGATGACCCCAGCTGGGAAGGAGATTTAAGGAACTTGCATACTAGCTGGCTACTGAGTCTAGGATGGTTAAAGCAGCTCTTCCTAGTTTGCATCCTCTAGGTGCTGTTGGGAGGTTTTACCTGTGTCATGATGAGATGCTCTGCCTGCCTGTGCCGGAGTACTAGAAAGAAAAAGGAGATATGGGAAGAGACATGCATTGAGGCCAAAGGTGGGAAGTAGGGCCTATTTTGGGACACGTAGAACAGAAATAAAAATGATCTAGCAGGTAGAAGCCCTGCTAGACTATAGAAAAAAGGGGGGAACTGAAGAGTGAGAACAGGACCTGGCAGTTAGAGAGAGAAGGGCCTCACCAGCAAGAAAAGGGAGAGTAGCTGCACAAAGTAGAAATAAGAGGGCAAAGGGAGTTTTAGATAGAGAGTGTTAGAAAACAAGGATTGCAAGCACTTTCACAGACACTAGGTCAGGAATAACACGGGAGGATGAAGGCCATCGAGATAAGGCTGGAGAGCAGCTCGAAAAGCACGGGGCAGGGAGCTGATTAGATGTCTACAGGGCAAGTTAGTGTGAATGTTAGGTTGGAGCGATCCCCCTTGCACCAGGGAGTACGCGCATCACCAAGAAACACAGGCCTGCTCTATATCCTATACCGGCTATACGGTCTGATTGCCACACATCAAGCCCAGAACAGACCCTCTCTCACCTTGGGCACAGCTCACCAACCAAGAGCCAGGCCTTGCCAACTTGGTTGATCTGAGAAGACGGGAGGGGTGCCGCACATCACACCAGAAGTATCCATTTCACTTGCAGCTACATGGAGAGAACAACACCAACTAACAGGCCTGAATGAATTCGCTCACAAGATGAACAATGAGATTGTTCTTCATTAAAAAGCACACAGAGATTCCTAAACCAAAAAGAGAAGGCAGCACTTCAGATCGGCCAAAGAATTCCTGTTCCTACGCCTCATGCTCTTACACCAGCTTGACTCGCCTCATCCCCTTCCCCTACTCCTCCGTGATGCCCACTGGCTTCAAGTCAGGTCGCAAACACATAGGACTCCTTCCACACGACTCCAGCACAAAGGATGTCACACTGTTCCATACACTCAAATGGACCAAGCAGTGCTCTGCAGTCTGCTACGCAGACTCAGCCCCAAAGCCTGGCTGGGCATCAGCACGTGCATCATTCTTCAAACGCCCAGCCCAGCAGCAAAGGGAACAAAGCGTTGCGACAGCTGAAACAAAATGCTCGGGAACATTCCTGCTAGCACTGAACTGAACAGATCTACCATGATGAGCAACAGGAACGTGGGACACCAGCAGAAAACAACCAACCTCAAGAACTACTCGTTGCCAGTTGGTCCAGATGTCTGTATGCTCCCTCCACGGCCCAGGCCAAGCTTGCTGAGCTGCTCCTCCTTTGTGCAGGACGACAACGGTGCCCATGGCATGTGGTGGCTATGCACTGCATGCCTTTTACTTGCTTTTCCTCTCTCCGTCGCCATCACCAAACAGCACCTCCAATCTCTCCCAACTAAAAAATCACTTGGGGAAAAAAAGACTGGCAACCTTACTTTTAAAATTACAACTTGATGCTTTAAAGCAGAAGCTCACCTAGCAAGGACACCTACCTTTGACAGCTCAACCTACATTGAAGAGTTATTCCTCTGCGTCTGCACACACGGCACGCATTTTCAGCTGCAATAGTCAGCCCAGTTCTCAGCACAGCTTTACCATCCACAGAAAGCCAGTTCACCGCCACCATCTTTTCTCTCTTCTGAAACACTCTACTGCTGCAAGAAGCAACGGTTACAATCACACAATCACTGAACTGTAGGGGCTGGAAGGGACCTCTGGAGATCACTGAGTCCAACCACTCCCCCCGCAAACAGGCTCCACACAGCAGGCTGTACTGTAGGCATCCAGCTGGGTTTGGAGTATCTCCAGAGCAAAACATCCACAACCTCCCTGGCAGCCTGACTATATACCCCCCGCCCAGAACCTCCCCACAGCCACCTATAGACCCAAATCCTCCGATGGCTCACCACAGCCCCAGATCCCCCCTAGAGTACCCTCAGCTCCTTATAGACCCATACGCCTTAACAGTCCCTGCACGCCCCCTACAGCAGCCCCATATCCCCCTATGAATCATAGAATCATAGAATCGCTAAGGTTGGAAAAGACCCACAGGATCATCCAGTCCAAACCATCCGCCCTTCATCATGGTTCTCGCTAAACCATGTCCCTCAACACAACATCCAAACGCTCTTTAAACACTACCTAGGCCTCGGTGACTCCACTACCTCTCTAGGCACCATTCCAGTGCCTGACCACCCTTTCAGGCAAGTAGTATTTCCTAACGTCCAGCCTGAACCTTCCCTGACGCAGCTTGAAGCCATTCCCTCTCGTTCTATCACTAGTCACCCGGGAGAAGAGGCTGACCCCACGCTCACCACAACCTCCCTTCAGGTAGTTATAGAGAGCAATAAGGTCTCCCCTGAGCCTTCTCTTCTCTAGACTGAAACACCCAGCTCCTTCAGCCGCACTCCTCATAAGGCCTGTGCTCCAGAGCCCTCACCAGCTTTGTTGCCCTCCTCTGGACACGCTCCAGGGCCTCGATGTCTTTCTTACATTGAGGGGCCCAAACTGGACACAGTACTCGAGGTGCGGCCTCACCGCAGTGCTGAGTACAGGGGAATAATTACTTCCCTGTTCCTGCTGGCCACACTATTTCTGATACAAGCCAGATGCCATTGGCCTTTTTGGCCACCTGGGCACACTGCTGGCTCATGTTCAGTCTAGCATCAATCAACACCCCCAGGTCCCATTTCCTCTCCACAGTCCTTCCAGCCACTCTGCCCCAAGCCTGTATCGTTGCCTGGGGTTATTGTGCCAAAGTGCAGACCCGGCATTTGGTCTTGTTTGAATCCCATCCATTGGCTTCAGCCCAGCCATCCGCCTATCCAGATCCCTCTGTAAGGCCTCGCTACCCTCAGGCAGATCACACTTCCCAGCTAGCTTGGTGTCATCTGCAACTTCTGAGGTGCACTCAATGCCCTCATCCAGGTCATCAATAAAGATATTAAACAGGACAGGCCCCAGCACCGACCCCTGGGTAACACCACTCGTGACCGGTCCGCCAGCTGGATTTAACTCCCTTCACTACATAGCCGGTCTCCCTCTGGCTCCGGCCCTCAGCCATTTCTGTACCCAGCAAAAGAATGTATCTGTCCGGCCACGATCTGCTGCATCTTCTGCAGGAGTAATACTGTACGAGACAGCTGTCAAAGGCTTTGCTGAAGTCTGTTAACCACATCAAGCAGCCTTTCCTTCATCCACCAGACGGGTCACTGGATCATGAAGGAGATAAGGTTGGTCAGCAGACCTGCCCTTTGTGAACCATGCTGGCTAGCCTGATCCCCTGGTGACCTGCATGGTGCGCGTGATCTCCTCAAGACATCTGCTCCATAATCTTCCCGGACCTGAGGGTCGGCTACAGGCCTGTAGTTCCCCGGATCCTCCCTGCAGCCACTCCTTGTAGATGGAGTCACATTGGCAATCCTCCAGTCTTCTGGGATCTCACCCTTCAAAACAAGGAGCACTGATAGATGACTGGCCAGCGGCTCGTCTATCACCTCCGACAGTTCCCTCATCACTCTCGGGTGAATCTCATCCGGTCCATGGACTTGTGGCAGTCCAGTTGGAGTACAGGGTCTCTACTGTTACCTCCTGACTCTGGGGGGTTAGTCTGCTCCCAACCAAGGCTGCAGTCGGGAGTAAAGAAACCTGAGGATAACCCGGTCTGTCTTTAAAGACAGATGAAGAAGGCCTTCAGAACAGCGCCTTTTCCTCATCCTCAGTGGTTACCTTGCAGCCTCATCCAGTACAGAATGGAGATTCTCCCTGGTCACTCGCTCTTGCTGTTTATACTTGTAAAGATTTTCTATGTTCCCTTTACCCCAGCAGCACTTGAAGTTCAGCTGGGCTTTAGCCTTTCTGTTTTCTCCTGCACATCTTAACCACTCTTTTGTATTCTTTCTGGTTGCCGTTCCCTTCTTCCAGAGGAGGTATATTTTCTCTTTTTCTCCTGGAGCCTAGAAGAGTTCCCTATTCATCCACGCCGGTTCTTCTTCCGCACCGGCTCATTTTGCGGCTTAGGGGGACAGCCTTCTCCCTGCGCCTTTAAGACTTCCTTCTTAAAGAGCAACCAGCCATCTGACCCCTTTGCTTCAAATACGAGACTCCAAGGACTCTCCCTACTAGTCCTCCTGAACAATTTCAAAGTCTGTCGGCACTCGGAGTCAACGGTAGCATTTTGCATGTTCCCCCTCCTGCTCTCCACCAAGATCGGAACTCTACATGTGCGTGGTCACTCTGCCAGACAGCCCCCAAACTCTACATCTCCCAACCAGACCTTCTCTGTTGTGAACAGCAGGTCTAACGTGGCAGCTCCTCTCATAGGTTCTCTACCAGCTTGCATCAAGAAGCCTCCCCGCATCTCCCAGTACCACAGGCCCACCTTAGCCCTGGTTTTCTGGGGAGCTGCAGGGTCTGGGGGCACCGTGAGCAGCGTGAGGGGTTGGGGGTGTGGCGACTGTTTTGGATGCTGGCAGCACTCAAACTGTTGGCGCTGGGGGACCCGAGGCCTCCATCCGTCCCAAACCAACGCTGGCCCATCCCACAGCCCTCATCCCAATCCCACAGCCCAACCCCACGGGGGGTCCACGGGGGGGGGAGGGCAGTGTGCTTGGGGGCCGCGCAGGGCCTCCTTCTCCCTCTCCCGCTCGCCCGTTTTCCGCACACCTCCTCCGGCGGAGCTGTCCAGCACACGCTCCCGTTGTGCCGCGGCTTCCGGCTCGGTGCTGCCCGACCAGCTCCGGCTGGACGCCTCACATCTCCTGCGTGGGACGGCCCGGGATGCCGCAGCGGCGCTTCGCTGACGACAGCCCGCGCCTGACACTGAGTGGACTGCCGGCTCCCCAACGGCCGCTCCCGCGCACACGGCTCAGCCAATGGTAGCCGGCGGAGCTCTGCCGCTGAGGCAATGAGACGCCTGGGAGGGACAGAGCTGCCCGCTGACCAATGGACCGCCGGGGGAAGGGACAGATCTGCCACTGACCATGATACCCGGGGAGGGACGAGGCTGCCGCTGACCAATAGACGCCCGGGGGAGGGACCAGAGCTGCCGCTGACCATGAGAGCCCGGGGGAACGGACGAGCTGCCGCTGGCCAAGAGACGCCGGGGGAGGGACGGGCAGATGCTGCTCACGATGGGGAGCTCCTTCCTCCGCTGCTTGGGATGCTGATGCTGACAGGGCTGCAGATTCTCTGCAGGGCCAGCTCGTACTGGGAGTCCACGAATGGACACGGCGGGAGAGACCGAGAGAGCTGGCGGGGAGCAGGCCACAATCCCTCACTCAAAAGGCCATCACAAACAACAGCCATAGCACGGAAGCTGGGCATGAATCGTGAGCAGCATCCTCGTATGCTGGAGATTCTTTTGCTACCATACACTACGGGAGCACAGCTCTCAGCTGCGAGGCATTCCGCACAGCCAGACAAAATGGGAACAACCCGCAGCTCTGCTGCAACGGCACAGCCAAAGCCATATGCCTTGCAAGCATGGCTGTCCTTGCTGTTGCTTGCATCCATGCCCATCCCTGGGATGAAGACTCAGAAGGCACGTCATGCGTTGATCCAGCACCAGCGTGCTTTTATCATTCACAGCAGGAGGGCTTTTTGGTGAGAGGTCCGGTGTACAGATGGGACTCATCGTCTCTGGTGAAGGAGAAGGGGCTCAGAGCTTCGTGCTGCTGCCGCGGTGCTGGGACTGGAGCCTCTGATTCTACGTCCCCCTCCACCAGGCTCGCTCCTCCTGGCTGACGCTGACCTGCTCCTGCATGAGCTGCTGCTGTCGGGGCACTCGGGCTGTGCTTGGGCTGGGCTGGCACTGCAATGTGCCCCGTCACAGGCCAGCTCGGTAAGCGTTGTTTTCTGGCAGGCTCAG